>NC_074671.1:47500-267500 GCF_029448725.1 Salvelinus fontinalis
CTGTTTAGTTTCTGTTGCTGCTCCATCACTCTGTTTAGTTTCTGTTGCTGCTCCATCACTCTGTTTTAGTTTCTGTTGCTGCTCCATCACAATGTTTTATTTTCTGTAGCTGCTCCATCACTCTGTTTTATTTTCTGTAGCTGCTCCATCACTATGTTTTAGTAACTGTTGCTAGTCCATCACTATGTTTTAGTAACTGTTGCTGCTCCATCAGTCTGTTTTAGTTTCTGTACCTGCTCCATTACTCTCTATTTTGTAACTTATTCTGCTCCATGATTAATTTTTAGTTTCTGTTGCTGCTCCATCACTCTGTTTAGTTTCTGTTGCTGCTCCATCACAATGTTTTAGTTTCTGTTGCTGCTCCATCACTCTGTTTTAGTTTCTGTTGCTGCTCCATCTCTCTGTTTTAGTTACTGTTGCTGCTCCATCACTCTGTTTTAGTTTCTGTTGCTGCTCCATCACTCTGTTTTAGTTTCTGTTGCTGCTCCATCAGTCTGTTTTAGTTTCTGTTGCTGCTCCATCACTCAGTTTAGTTTCTGTTGCTGCTCCATCACTATGTTTTAGTTTCTGTTGCTGCTCCATCACTATGTTTTAGTAACTTTTGCTGATCCATCACTCTGTTTTAGTTTCTGTTGCTGCTCCATCACTCTGTTTTAGTTTCTGTTGCTGCTCCATCACAATGTTTTATTTTCTGATGCTGCTCCATCACAATGTTTTAGTTTCTGTAGCTGCTCCATCAGTCTGTTTTAGTTTCTGTTGCTGCTCCATCACTCTGTTTTAGTTTCTGTTGCTGCTCCATCACTATGTTTTAGTAACTGTTGCTGCTCCATCAGTCTGTTTTAGTTTCTATACCTGCCCCATTACTCTCTATTTCGTAATTTATTCTGCTCCATGATTCATTTTTAGTTTCTGTTGCTGCTCCATCACTCTGTTTAGTTTCTGTTGCTGCTCCATCACTCAGTTTAGTTTCTGTTGCTTCTCCATCACTCTGTTTTAGTTTCTGTTGCTGCTCCATCTCTCTGGTTTAGTTTCTGTTGCTGCTCCATCACTCAGTTTAGTTTCTGTTGCTGCTCCATCACTCTGTTTTAGTTTCTGTTGCTGCTCCATCACTGAGTTATAGTTTCTGTTGCTGCTCCATCACTCAGTTTAGTTTCTGTTTTTTCTCCATCACTCTGTTTAAGTTTCTGTTGCTGCTCCATCTCTCTGGTTTAGTTTCTGTTGTTCCTCCATCACTCCGCTTTAGTTTCTGTTGCTGCTCCATCACTCAGTTTAGTTTCTGTTGTTTCTCCATCACTCTGATTAGTTTCTGTTGCTGCTCCATCACTCAGTTTAGTTTCTGTTGCTGCTCCATCACTCTGTTTTAGTTTCTGTTGCCGCTCCATCACTCTGTTTTAGTTTCTGTACCTGCTCCATTACTCTCTATTTCGTAATTTATTCTGCTCCATGATTCATTTTTAGTTTCTGTTGCTGCTCCATCACTCTGTTTAGTTTCTGTTGCTGCTCCATCACTCAGTTTAGTTTCTGTTGTTTCTCCATCACTCTGTTTTAGTTTCTGTTGCTGCTCCATCTCTCTGGTTTAGTTTCTGTTGCTGCTCCATCACTCAGTTTAGTTTCTGTTGCTGCTCCATCACTCTGTTTTAGTTTCTGTTGCTGCTCCATCACTGAGTTATAGTTTCTGTTGCTGCTCCATCACTCAGTTTAGTTTCTGTTTTTTCTCCATCACTCTGTTTTAGTTTCTGTTGCTGCTCCATCTCTCTGGTTTAGTTTCTGTTGTTCCTCCATCACTCTGCTTTAGTTTCTGTTGCTGCTCCATCACTCAGTTTAGTTTCTGTTGTTTCTCCATCACTCTGTTTAGTTTCTGTTGCTTCTCCATCACTCAGTTTAGTTTCTGTTGCTGCTCCATCACTCTGTTTTAGTTTCTGTTGCCGCTCCATCACTCTGGTTTAGTTTCTGTTGCTGCTCCATCACTATGTTTTAGTGTCTGTTGCTGCTCCATCACTCTGTTTTAGTTTCTGTTTTTTCTCCATCACTCTGTTTTAGTTTCTGTTGCTGCTCCATTTCTCTGGTTTAGTTTCTGTTGTTCCTCCATCACTCTGCTTTAGTTTCTGTTGCTGCTCCATCACTCTGTTTTAGTTTCTGTTGCTGCTCCATCACAATGTTTTATTTTCTGTAGCTGCTCCATCAGTCTGTTTTAGTTTCTGTTGCTGCTCCATCACTCAGTTTAGTTTCTGTTGCTGCTCCATCACTATGTTTTAGTTTCTGTTGCTGCTCCATCACTCAGTTTAGTTTCTGTTGCTGCTCCATCACTATGTTTTAGTTTCTGTTGCTGCTCCATCACTATGTTTTAGTAACTTTTGCTGATCCATCACTCTGTTTTAGTAACTGTTGCTGCTCCATCACTCTATTTTAGTTTCTCATGCTGCTCCATCACTCTGTTTTAGTTTCTGTTGCTGCTCCATCAGTCTGTTTTAGTTTCTGTTGCTGCTCCATCACTCAGTTTAGTTTCTGTTGCTGCTCCATCACTATGTTTTAGTTTCTGTTGCTGCTCCATCACTATGTTTTAGTAACTTTTGCTGATCCATCACTCTGTTTTAGTTTCTGTTGCTGCTCCATCACTCTGTTTTAGTTTCTGTTGCTGCTCCATCACAATGTTTTATTTTCTGTAGCTGCTCCATCAGTCTGTTTTAGTTTCTGTTGCTGCTCCATCACTCAGTTTAGTTTCTGTTGCTGCTCCATCACTATGTTTTAGTTTCTGTTGCTGCTCCATCACTCAGTTTAGTTTCTGTTGCTGCTCCATCACTATGTTTTAGTTTCTGTTGCTGCTCCATCACTATGTTTTAGTAACTTTTGCTGATCCATCACTCTGTTTTAGTAACTGTTGCTGCTCCATCACTCTATTTTAGTTTCTCATGCTGCTCCATCACTCTGTTTTAGTTTCTGTTGCTGCTCCATCAGTCTGTTTTAGTTTCTGTTGCTGCTCCATCACTCAGTTTAGTTTCTGTTGCTGCTCCATCACTATGTTTTAATTTCTGTTGCTGCTCCATCACTATGTTTTAGTAACTTTTGCTGATCCATCACTCTGTTTTAGTTTCTGTTGCTGCTCCATCACTCTGTTTTAGTTTCTGTTGCTGCTCCATCACAATGTTTTATTTTCTGATGCTGCTCCATCACAATGTTTTAGTTTCTGTAGCTGCTCCATCAGTCTGTTTTAGTTTCTTTTGCTGCTCCATCACTCTGTTTTAGTTTCTGTTGCTGCTCCATCACTATGTTTTAGTAACTGTTGCTACTCCATCTCTCTGGTTTAGTTTCTGTTGCTGCTCCATCACTCAGTTTAGTTTCTGTTGCTGCTCCATCACTCTGTTTAGTTTCTGTTGCTGCTCCATCACTCTGTTTAGTTTCTGTTGCTGCTCCATCACTCTGTTTTAGTTTCTGTTGCTGCTCCATCAGTCTGTTTTAGTTTCTGTACCTGCTCCATTACTCTCTATTTCGTAATGTATTCTGCTCCATGATTCATTTTTAGTTTCTGTTGCTGCTCCATCACTCTGTTTAGTTTCTGTTGCTGCTCCATCACTCAGTTTAGTTTCTGTTGTTTCTCCATCACTCTGTTTTAGTTTCTGTTGCTGCTCCATCTCTCTGGTTTAGTTTCTGTTGCTGCTCCATCACTCAGTTTAGTTTCTGTTGCTGCTCCATCACTCTGTTTAGTTTCTGTTGCTGCTCCATCACTCTGTTTAGTTTCTGTTGCTGCTCCATCACTCTGTTTTAGTTTCTGTACCTGCTCCATCAGTCTGTTTTAGTTTCTGTACCTGCTCCATTACTCTCTATTTCGTAACTTATTCTGCTCCATGATTCATTTTTAGTTTCTGTTGCTGCTCCATCACTCTGTTTAGTTTCTGTTGCTGCTCCATCACTCAGTTTAGTTTCTGTTGCTGCTCCATCACTCTGTTTTAGTTTCTGTTGCTGCTCCACCACTCAGTTTAGTTTCTGTTGCTGCTCCATCACTCTGTTTAGTTTCTGTTGCTGCTCCATCACTCTGCTTTAGTTTCTGTTGCTGCTCCATCACTCAGTTTAGTTTCTGTTGCTGCTCCATCACTGTGTTATATTAACTGTCTGGCTCACAGTGATTAGCTTCAAGGGTTTGTGTGTGTTTGTTCTCCATTCTCCTGAAAATGGTGTCGTCATACTCATTAAAAAATATATATTTTTAACACAAACGCTGTGTGAAATTAATCTTAAATTTCATGTTTTAGTAGTAGTTTGTCTGTAGTCTGTAGTTTGCAGTCTGGTATAGTGTTGTAGTTTGGTTTAGTGCTGTGGTCTGTACCCATATTGTTTTTATTGTAGGCAGCAGTACCCCTACCAGCAGTTGGAACCAGTCGAATACACTGTTACCTGGTGGAAACTAAATTTAGACACATCTGCCCACTGCTTTTGCTCTCCAGGGCAGACTCTGAGTATGTGTGTGACGATGATGGATGAGTGTCTTGTGATTAAGGTAGCGATACGGAAGGGGGGAGCAGGAGTGAAAGATGACACATACACACTGACCTACACACTGCTCTGTGTGTGTGTGTGTCATGCGTCTGTGTGTGGCTGCCTGTAGTGTGTATGACAGAGACCGTGCCACTGTGTAGAACCAAGATATAATTTATTGCAACAGTTGCTAAGGAATCCATCATCTCCTAGAAACCATTCTGATTATAAGGGAATTTCAAACAATTAAAACATCACAATATTCTGATGTCATCACAGTCCACCATACACATTCTGATGACATCACAACCCACCATGCACATTCTGATGACATCACAACCCACCATACACATTCTGATGACATCACAACCCACCATACACATTCTGATGACATCACAGTCCACCGAATACATTCTGATGTCATCAAAATCCACCAGATACATTCTCCAGAGAGTGTCTTGTTCACAATGACAGTTAAAGATGTAAAAGGTAGCAGAGCTGTAACAGTAATGTAATGTTATGATGTCCATTGGTGCGTTAGTAAATTCACTCTGACTATCTGATCCTATTCCAGAGCACTCATCGTCTGAGTGTACCAGAGTCCAAAATAACTATTTAATTTACCATCACCCATTGAATATGAAAACGTAAACGTTGGCAAAGAAATGTAAATATATTGTTGTCAGCAGCACAATTACAGTCACCAACGCTCTGGTTAACATGAACACATCCTAACCAGCTCTGCTAAGGCGAATGGTCAGAGTGAGCTGTTCTCTCATTTTGTGTCTGGAAGTAGCTAGCAAGCTAGCCAACTTCAGCCAGTTATCTTGGGCCCTTGACAGTCGTTGTTAGGTCAGAACACTCTGATTAACCCTTCACCACCAGACTGTCCAGTGCTCTGATTTCTCCAAGAGTGAAACGCTCTGTATTGACGAATTCTGCCCTCTTGCACGCCAGAGTGAATTTACGAACAAACCCTATAACTGGTCTGGTTGTAGTCTTTTCTATATGAGGTAACACAGAGACCTATAGCTACCAGGGCTGGATGTGTTATTATATTAGAACCCTAAATTCACCGTATGGGAAATTAAACCAGTTATGGGTTTGTTGAAGTGGATGGCCTATTGCAGGTCACTAGTCTGGTATAGTTGTCTGTAGCTGATAGGGTTAGGGTTAGGTGTAGTCTGGTATAGTTGTCTGTAGCTGATAGGGTTAGGTGTAGTCTGGTATAGTTGTCTGTAGTTGATAGGGTTAGGTGTAGTCTGGTATAGTTGTCTGTAGCTGATAGGGTTAGGTGTAGTCTGGTATAGTTGTCTGTAGTTGATAGGGTTAGGGTTAGGTGTAGTCTGGTATAGTTGTCTGTAGCTGATAGGGTTAGGTGTAGTCTGGTATAGTTGTCTGTAGTTGTTAGGGTTTGGTGTAGTCTGGTATAGTTGTCTGTAGTTGATAGGGTTAGGTGTAGTCTGGTATAGTTGTCTGTAGCTGATAGGGTTAGGGTTAGGTGTAGTCTGGTATAGTTGTCTGTAGTTGATAGGGTTAGGGTTAGGTGTAGTCTGGTATAGTTGTCTGTAGCTGATAGGGTTAGGGTTAGGTGTAGTCAGGTATAGTTGTCTGTAGTTGATAGCGTTAGGTGTAGTCTGGTATAGTTGTCTGTAGTTGTTAGGGTTAGGTGTAGTCTGGTATAGTTGTCTGTAGTTGATGGGGTTAGGTGTAGTCTGGTATAGTTGTCTGTAGTTGATGGGGTTAGGTGTAGTCTGGTATAGTTGTCTGTAGTTGATAGGGTTAGGTGTAGTCTGGTATAGTTGTCTGTAGTTGATAGGGTTAGGTGTAGTCTGGTATAGATGTAGTCTATCAGTTGATGATGTACGTTGGGTCTGGTATTTGTAGTTCATCAGTAGGACATGCAGGGTGGATCTGGTAGTTGTAGTCCATCAGTAGAAGATGCAGGGTGGATCTGGTAGTTGTAGTCCATCAGTAGAAGATGCAGGGTGGGTGTGGTAGTTGTAGTCCATCAGTAGAAGATGCAGGGTGGGTGTGGTAGTTGTAGTCCATCAGTAGAAGATGCAGGGTGGATCTGGTAGTTGTAGTCCATCAGTAGAAGATGCAGGGTGGGTGTGGTAGTTGTAGTCCATCAGTAGAAGATGCAGGGTGGATCTGGTAGTTGTAGTCCATCAGTAGAAGATGCAGGGTGGATCTGGTAGTTGTAGTCCATCAGTAGAAGATGCAGGGTGGATCTGGTAGTTGTAGTCCATCAGTAGAAGATGCAGGGTGGATCTGGTAGTTGTAGTCCATCAGTAGAAGATGCAGGGTGGATCTGGTAGTTGTAGTCCATCAGTAGAAGATGCAGGGTGGGTGTGGTAGTTGTAGTCCATCAGTAGAAGATGCAGGGTGGGTGTGGTAGTTGTAGTCCATCAGTAGAAGATGCGGGGTGGATCTGGTAGTTGTAGTCCATCAGTAGAAGATGCAGGGTGGATCTGGTAGTTGTAGTCCATCAGTAGAAGATGCAGGGTGTATCTGGTAGTTGTAGTCCATCAGTAGAAGATGCGGGGTGGATCTGGTAGTTGTAGTCCATCAGTAGAAGATGCAGGGTGTATCTGGTAGTTGTAGTCCATCAGTAGAAGATGCGGGGTGGATCTGGTAGTTGTAGTCCATCAGTAGAAGATGCAGGGTGGATCTGGTAGTTGTAGTCCATCAGTAGAAGATGCAAGGTGGGTGTGGTAGTTGTAGTCCATCAGTAGAAGATGCGGGGTGGATCTGGTAGTTGTAGTCCATCAGTAGAAGATGCAGGGTGGATCTGGTAGTTGTAGTCCATCAGTAGAAGATGCAGGGTGGGTGTGGTAGTTGTAGTCCATCAGTAGAAGATGCAGGGTGGATCTGGTAGTTGTAGTCCATCAGTAGAAGATGCAGGGTGGATCTGGTAGTTGTAGTCCATCAGTAGAAGATGCAGGGTGGATCTGGTAGTTGTAGTCCATCAGTAGAAGATGCAGGGTGGGTGTGGTAGTTGTAGTCCATCAGTAGAAGATGCAGGGTGGATCTGGTAGTTGTAGTCCATCAGTAGAAGATGCAGGGTGGATCTGGTAGTTGTAGTCCATCAGTAGAAGATGCGGGGTGGATCTGGTAGTTGTAGTCCATCAGTAGAAGATGCAGGGTGGATCTGGTAGTTGTAGTCCATCAGTAGAAGATGCAGGGTGGATCTGGTAGTTGTAGTCCATCAGTAGAAGATGCAGGGTGGGTGTGGTAGTTGTAGTCCATCAGTAGAAGATGCAGGGTGGATCTGGTAGTTGTAGTCCATCAGTAGAAGATGCGGGGTGGATCTGGTAGTTGTAGTCCATCAGTAGAAGATGCGGGGTGGATCTGGTAGTTGTAGTCCATCAGTAGAAGATGCAGGGTGGATCTGGTAGTTGTAGTCCATCAGTAGAAGATGCAGGGTGGATCTGGTAGTTGTAATCCATCAGTAGAAGATGCAGGGTGGGTGTGGTAGTTGTAGTCCATCAGTAGAAGATGCGGGGTGGATCTGGTAGTTGTAGTCCATCAGTAGAAGATGCGGGGTGGATCTGGTAGTTGTAGTTCATCAGTAGAAGATGCAGTGTGGATCTGGTAGTTGTAGTCCATCAGTAGAAGATGCAGGGTGTATCTTGTAGTCCATCAGTAGAAGATGCAGGGTGGGTGTGCTAGTTGTAGTCCATCAGTAGAAGATGCGGGGTGGATCTGGTAGTTGTAGTCCATCAGTAGAAGATGCAGGGTGGATCTGGTAGTTGTAGTCCATCAGTAGAAGATGCAGTGTGGATCTGGTAGTTGTAGTCCATCAGTAGAAGATGCAGGGTGGATCTGGTAGTTGTAGTCCATCAGTAGAAGATGCAGGGTGGATCTGGTAGTTGTAGTTCATCAGTAGAAGATGCAGGGTGGAGCTGGTAGTTGTAGTCCATCAGTAGAAGATGCGGGGTGGATCTGGTAGTTGTAGTCCATCAGTAGAAGATGCAGGGTGGATCTGGTAGTTGTAGTCCATCAGTAGAAGATGCAGGGTGGATCTGGTAGTTGTAGTCCATCAGTAGAAGATGCAGGGTGTATCTGGTAGTTGTAGTCCATCAGTAGAAGATGCAGGGTGGATCTGGTAGTTGTAGTTCATCAGTAGAAGATGCAGTGTGGATCTGGTAGTTGTAGTCCATCAGTAGAAGATGCAGGGTGGATCTGGTAGTTGTAGTCCATCAGTAGAAGATGCAGGGTGTATCTTGTAGTCCATCAGTAGAAGATGCGGGGTGGATCTGGTAGTTGTAGTTCATCAGTAGAATATGCAGGGTGGGTGTGGATCTGATGAGAAACCTGTAGTACTCCTCGAGTATCCCCAACAGTACACATGTTATTGTATCCCTGGACAAGCACACCTGATTCAGTACTGGAGGACAAGTTGGGAGACACAGCTGTAGGACACAGAAACATAAAGACTTAGCCAGGTTCTCTTTTTCATATTTTAATGTCACCTCTACTTAACCAGGAAGTCCCTTGAGGAAAGTATTTTTTGGAGGGAGAATGCAGGCAGACAGCACCATACAGTGTTCACAAAGTTACGCATGAAAAACAGTCCAGAGACACAACATACGCTACCAAGTGCCTATTTATTGCCTTACCTCCTCACGCCATTTGCACACACTGTATATAGACTTTCATTTTTGTATTTTGTGTTATTGACTGTACACTTGTTTATTCCATGTGTAACTCTGTGTTGTTGTTTGTGTCGCACTGCTTTGCCTTATCTTGGCCAGGTCGCAGTTGTAAATGAGAACTTGTTCTCAACTAGCTTACCTGGTTAAATAAAGGTAAAATAAAATAAATTAAAAGCCCAGATGAGCACTCATAACCCAAATAAGTACCCATAATCTAAATAAGTACCCCTTAACCAAACAAGTACTCATAATCCAAATCAGTACCAGTGTGTGTTAGTCCTTGGTGACCCATCGTAGTTCACTCTTGACGTTCTGCAGCTCTGATAGGTTGACTGCTGGACCAGGAAGCTTCGTGGATCCTGGCAATGGCTTCTTCTCCTCTGGCGACAGGGCCGTGGCTTCCTGCAGGGGGTCTGGGGGTGGAGCCTGTACAAAAAGAGTTTCCTATCGTGTATTTACAGTTGAAGTCGGAAGTTTACATACACCTTAGCAAAATACATTTAAACTTAGTTTTTCACAATTTCTGACATTTAATCCTAGTAAAAATTCCCTGTCTTAGGTCAGTTAGGATCACCAATTTATTTTAAGAATGTGAAATGTCAGAATAATAGTAGAGAGAATGATTTCTTTCAGCTTTTATTTCTTTCATCACATTCCCAGTGGGTCAGAATTTTACAAACACTCAATTAGTATTTGGTAGCATTGCCTTTAAATTGTAGCCTTCAACAAGCTTCCCACAATAAGTTGGGTGAATTTTGGCATATTCCTTCTGACAGAGATGGTGTAACTGAGTCAGGTTTGTAGGCCTCCTTGCTCACACACACTTTTTCAGTTCTTCCCACACATTTTCTATGAGATTGAGGTCAGGGCTTTGTGATGGCCACTCCAATACCTTAACTTTGTTGTCCTTAAGCCATTTTGACACAACTTTGGAAGTATGCTTGGGGTCATTGTCCATTAGGAAGACCCATTTGTGACCAAGCTTTAACTTCCTGACTGATGTCTTGAGATGTTGCTTCAAAATATCCACCTAATTTTTCCTCCTCGTGATGCCATCTATTTTGTGAAGTGCACCAGTCCCTCCTGCAGCAAAGCACCCCCACAACATGATGCTGCCACCCCCGTGCTTCACGGTTGGGATGGTGTTCTTCGGCTTGCAAGCATCCCTCTTTTTCCTCCAAACATAACGATGGTCATTTTTATATTTTATATTTTATACGGTTATATTTTTACTTGTGTCATCACAAAGTAGCTGTCCTAACCGACCTACCAAAACTATAGTTTGTTAACAAGAAATGTGTGGAGTGGTTGAAAAACTAGTTTTAATGACTCCAACCTAAGTGTATGTAAACTTCCGACTTCAACTGTAGGTCCTCAAGCAATATTAGTGTGTGTGTGTGTGTGTGTGTGTGTGTGTGTGTGTGTGTGTGTGTGTGTGTGTCTGACCTCCTCTGTGTCTACAGTCTCCTCTCTCCTCTTGACAGGATGTCCCGCCCCTGGACGCAGCGCTCCCATCGGAATATTTAGATTTGCCTGATGGACAGGAGCAACAACCAATCAGACACACTCAACCCTCAAGAGACCACATGTACAGCGTTCCAATTGCCTGTCCTCAGCATTCGTTCACTCCTCAGCATTCGTTCACTCCTCAGCATTCGTTCACCTCTTAGCGTTCGTTCACTCCTCAGCGTTCGTTCACTCCTCAGCATTCGTTCACTCCTCAGCGTTCGTTCACTCCTCAGCGTTCGTTCACTCCTCAGCATTCGTTCACTCCTCAGCGTTCGTTCACTCCTCAGCACACATTTAAGAGCATTGGATTGGTGTAAACCTGCTCTAGACTCTTTGCAAGTTATTTACTTATAGATCCCTGAGTATTGTGTGTGTATTGACTGATGTGTGTGTGAACCTGGTGTGTGTCTTGCCACAAAACCATCTGCTTTGGTTACAGACACTACATCCTGGTTCGGTGCTGTTCTATTAAGAGTATGGAAATGAAACACACACACACACACACACACACACACACACACACACACACACACACACACACACACACACACACACACACACACACACACACACACACACACACACACACACACACACACACACACACACACACACAAACACACGATGTGCTTAACATATTATGAATGTCCATATTGTCTCATCTTATCTATCAACGTAGACAGGGCTCTAACTCTCCTAGTTCCACAATGAAATAGGGTGCAGGCCAGGCAGCAGGCTGTTTGCCAGCCTGCCAGCTTAGTGGAGTCTGCCACTAGCACAGTCAGCTCAGCTTTCCCCATTGAGACTGTGTCTGTGCCTCAATCTTTATTACTTTCCCTTTACACGTCACTCCCTTTGGTTCCTTCTCCAGGCTTCATTGTTTCTGTTCCATGTCTGTACGTTGTACGTGTTTCTTAATTTGTGGTTATTTATTAAAACACTCGCTCCCTGAACTTGGTTCCCGACTCTCAGAGCACATCGTTACATACATGGACAAGTTCTGGCCCGGTTTAGATCTTATATCAGTTTGTCTCTGTGGAGCGTTTGTCCGCATCTTCTTAACCTTGCAAAAATCTTAAACTTTTTTGTCAAAAAACGATGCAGAAAAGATAATCCATGCTATTATCACTTCTAGATTAGACCACTGCAATGGACTACTCTCTGGCTACCCGGATAAGGCACTAAATCAACTTCAGTTAGTGCTAAATATGGCTGCTAGAATCTTGACTCGAACCCCAAAAATGTATGATATTGCTCCAGTGCTAGCCTCTCTACACTGGCTTCCTGTTAAGGCAAGGACTGATTTCAAGGTTTTACTGCTAACCTACTAAGCATTACATGGACTTTCTCCAACGTATCTCTCTGATTTTGTCCTGTTGTACATACTGTACCTACACGTACGTTATGGTCACAAGACGCAGGCCTCCTTATTGTCCCTAGAATTTGTAAGCAAACAGCTGGAGGCAGGGCTTTCTCAAATTGAGCTACATTTGCTTGGAATTGTCTGCCTATCCATGTGAGAGACTCAGAATCGGTCTCAACCTTTAAGTCTTTATTGAAGACTCATCTCTTCAGTAGGTCCTATGATTGAGTGTAGTCTGTCCCAAGGGTGTGAAGGTGAAAGGTAAGGCACTGGAGCGAGGAACTGCCCTTGCTGTCTCTGCCTGGTTGGCTCCCCTCTCTCCAATGGGAATCTCTGGTCTAACCCTGCACTACCTCTGTTCCTGGACAGCTACAAAGCTACAGGCTTTAGTTTAAATCCTGCATGAGACTGGGTCCTGGAGAGCTAAAGAGCTACAGGTTATAGTTCTAGTGCTGGTCCTGGAGAGCTACAGGTTATAGTTCTAGTGCTGGTCCTGGAGAGCTAAAGAGCTACAGGTTATAGTTTTAGTGCTGGTCCTGGAGAGCTACAGAGCTACAGGTTATAGTTCTAGTGCTGGTCCTGGAGAGCTACAGGTTTTAGTTCTAGTGCTGGTCCTGGAGAGCTACAGGTTATAGTTCTAGTGCTGGTCCTGGAGAGCTACAGGTTTTAGTTCTAGTGCTGGTCCTGGAGAGCTACAGAGCTACTGGTTTTAGTTCTAGTGCTGGTCCTGGAGAGCTACAGAGCTACTGGTTTTAGTTCTAGTGCTGGTCCTGGAGAGCTACAGGTTATAATTCTAGTGCTGGTCCTGGAGAGCTACAGAGCTACAGGTTTTAGTTCTAGTGCTGGTCCTGGAGAGCTACAGGTTTTAGTTCTAGTGCTGGTCCTGGAGAGCTACAGGTTTTAGTTCTAGTGCTGGTCCTGGAGAGCTACAGGTTTTAGTTCTAGTGCTGGTCCTGGAGAGCTACAGGTTATAGTTCTAGTGCTGGTCCTGGAGAGCTACAGGTTATAGTTCTAGTGCTGGTCCTGGAGAGCTACAGAGATACAGGTTTTAGTTCTAGTGCTGGTCCTGGATAGCTACAGGTTTTAGTTCTAGTGCTGGTCCTGGAGAGCTACAGGTTATAGTTCTAGTGCTGGTCCTGGAGATCTACAGGTTTTAGTTCTAGTGCTGGTCCTGGAGAGCTACAGAGCTACAGGTTTTAGTTCTAGTGCTGGTCCTGGAGAGCTACAGGTTATAGTTCTAGTGCTGGTCCTGGAGAGCTACAGGTTATAGTTCTAGTGCTGGTCCTGGAGAGCTACAAGTTTTAGTTCTAGTGCTGGTCCTGGAGAGCTACAGAGCTACAGGTTATAGTTCTACTGCTGGTCCTGGAGAGCTACAGAGCTACAGGTTATAGTTCTAGTGCTGGTCCTGGAGAGCTACAGAGCTACAGGTTATAGTTCTAGTGCTGGTCCTGGAGAGCTACAGAGCTACAGGTTATAATTCTAGTGCTGGTCCTGGAGAGCTACAGAGCTACAGGTTTTAGTTCTAGTGCTGGTCCTGGAGAGCTACAGAGCTACAGGTTATAGTTCTAGTGCTGGTCCTGGAGAGCTACAGAGCTACTGGTTATAGTTCTAGTGCTGGTCCTGGAGAGCTACAGAGCTACAGGTTATAATTCTAGTGCTGGTCCTGGAGAGCTACAGAGCTACAGGTTTTAGTTCTAGTGCTGGTCCTGGAGAGCTACAGAGCTACTGGTTATAATTCTAGTGCTGGTCCTGGAGAGCTACAGAGCTACTGGTCATAATTCTAGTGCTGGTCCTGGAGAGCTACAGAGCTACAGGTTTTAGTTCTAGTGCTGGTCCTGGAGCGCTACAGGTTTTAGTTCTAGTGCTGGTCCTGGAGAGCTACAGGTTATAGTTCTAGTGCTGGTCCTGGAGAGCTACAGGTTATAGTTCTAGTGCTGGTCCTGGAGAGCTACAGGTTATAGTTCTAGTGCTGGTCCTGGAGAGCTACAGGTTATAGTTCTAGTGCTGGTCCTGGAGAGCTACAGGTTTTAGTTCTAGTGCTGGTCCTGGAGAGCTAGAGGTTATAGTTCTAGTGCTGGTCCTGGAGAGCTACAGGTTATAGTTCTAGTGCTGGTCCTGGAGAGCTACAGAGCTATAGGTTTTAGTTCTAGTGCTGTTCCTGGAGAGCTACAGGTTATAGTTCTAGTGCTGGTCCTGGAGAGCTACAGAGCTACAGGTTTTAGTTCTAGTGCTGGTCCTGGAGAGCTAGAGGTTATAGTTCTAGTGCTGGTCCTGGAGAGCTACAGGTTATAGTTCTAGTGCTGGTCCTGGAGAGCTACAGAGCTACAGTTTATAGTTCTAGTGCTGGTCCTGGAGAGCTACAGAGCTACAGTTTATAGTTCTAGTGCTGGTCCTGGAGAGCTACAGGTTTTAGTTCTAGTGCTGGTCCTGGAGAGCTACAGGTTATAGTTCTAGTGCTGGTCCTGGAGAGCTACAGGTTATAGTTCTAGTGCTGGTCCTGGAGAGCTACAGGTTATAGTTCTAGTGCTGGTCCTGGAGAGCTACAGGTTATAGTTCTAGTGCTGGTCCTGGAGAGCTACAGAGCTACAGGTTTTAGTTCTAGTGCTGTTCCTGGAGAGCTACAGGTTATAGTTCTAGTGCTGGTCCTGGAGAGCTACAGAGCTACAGGTTTTAGTTCTAGTGCTGGTCCTGGAGAGCTACAGGTTATAGTTATAGTGCTGGTCCTCTAGAGCTACAGGTTTTAGTTCTAGTGCTGGTCCTGGAGAGCTACAGGGTTTAGTTCTAGTGCTGGTCCTGGAGAGCTACAGAGCTACAGGTTATAGTTCTAGTGCTGGTCCTGGAGAGCTACAGAGCTACAGGTTATAGTTCTAGTGCTGGTCCTGGAGAGCTACAGGTAATAGTTCTAGTGCTGGTCCTGGAGAGCTACAGGTTATAGTTCTAGTGCTGGTCCTGGAGAGCTACAGGTTATAGTTCTAGTGCTGGTCCTGGAGAGCTACAGGTTTTAGTTCTAGTGCTGGTCCTGGAGAGCTACAGAGCTACAGGTTTTAGTTCTAGTGCTGTTCCTGGAGAGCTACAGGTTTTAGTTCTAGTGCTGGTCCTGGAGAGCTACAGGTTATAGTTCTAGTGCTGGTCCTGGAGAGCTACAGGTTATAGTTCTAGTGCTGGTCCTGGAGAGCTACAGGTTTTAGTTCTAGTGCTGGTCCTGGAGAGCTACAGGTTTTAGTTCTAGTGCTGGTCCTGGAGAGCTACAGGTTATAGTTCTAGTGCTGGTCTTGGAGAGTTACAGGTTATAGTTCTAGTGCTGGTCCTGGAGAGCTACAGGTTATAGTTCTAGTGCTGGTCCTGGATAGCTACAGGTTTTAGTTCTAGTGCTGGTCCTGGAGAGCTACAGGTTATAGTTCTAGTGCTGGTCCTGGAGAGCTACAGAGCTACAGGTTATAGTTCTAGTGCTGGTCCTGGAGAGCTACAGAGCTACAGGTAATAGTTCTAGTGCTGGTCCTGGAGAGCTACAGAGCTACAGGTTTTAGTTCTAGTGCTGGTCCTGGAGAGCTACAGAGCTACAGGTTTTAGTTCTAGTGCTGGTCCTGGAGAGCTAAAGAGCTACAGGTTTTAGTTCTAGTCTTGGTCCTGGAGAGCTACAGAAGTACAGGTTTCAGTTCTAACCCTGATCACGGAGATCTACAGAACTCCAGGCTTTAATTCAAAGTCTGAACTAGCCCTGGTCCTAATCCTGGTCATAGAGAGCTACAGAGCTACAGGCTTCAGTGCTAATCCTGGTCATAGAGAATTACAGAGCTAGAGGCTTTAGTGTTAACCCTGCACTAGCCCTGGTGCTGGAAAGCTACATGCTTAAATTATAGTCCTGGAAAGCTACAGAGCTACAGGCTTTAGTTCCAGTCCTGGAAAGCTACAGAGCTACAGGCTTTAGTTCCAGTCCTGGAATGCTACAGAGCTACAGGCTTTAGTTCCAGTCCTGGAAAGCTACAGAGCTACAGGCTTTAGTTCCAGTCCTGGAAAGCTACAGAGCTACAGGCTTTAGTTCCAGTCCTGGAAAGCTACATAGCTACAGGCTTTAGTTCCAGTCCTGGAAAGCTACAGAGCTACAGGCTTTAGTTCCAGTCCTGGAAAGCTACAGAGCTACAGGCTTTAGTTCCAGTCCTGGAAAGTTACAGAGCTACAGGCTTTAGTTCCAGTCCTGGAAAGCTACAGAGCTACAGGCTTTAGTTCCAGTCCTGGAAAGCTACAGAGCTACAGGCTTTAGTTCCAGTCCTGGAAAGCTACAGAGCTACAGGCTTTAGTTCCAGTCCTGGAAAGCTACAGAGCTACAGGCTTTAGTTCCAGTCCTGGAAAGCTACAGAGCTACAGGCTTTAGTTCCAGTCCTGGAAAGTTACAGAGCTACAGGCTTTAGTTCCAGTCCTGGAAAGTTACAGAGCTACAGGCTTTAGTTCCAGTCCTGGAAAGCTACAGAGCTACAGGCTTTAGTTCCAGTCCTGGAAAGCTACAGAGCTACAGGCTTTAGTTCCAGTCCTGGAAAGCTACAGAGCTACAGGCTTTAGTTCCAGTCCTGGAAAGCTACAGAGCTACAGGCTTTAGTTCCAGTCCTGGAAAGCTACAGAGCTACAGAGCTACAGGCTTTAGTTCCAGTCCTGGAAAGCTACAGAGCTACAGGCTTTAGTTCCAGTCCTGGAAAGCTACAGAGCTACAGTCTTTAGTTCCAGTCCTGGAAAGCTACAGAGCTACAGGCTTTAGTTCCAGTCCTGGAAAGCTACAGAGCTACAGGCTTTAGTTCCAGTCCTGGAAAGCTACAGAGCTACAGAGCTACAGGCTTTAGTTCCAGTCCTGGAAAGCTACAGAGCTACAGGCTTTAGTTCCAGTCCTGGAAAGCTACAGAGCTACAGGCTTTAGTTCCAGTCCTGGAAAGCTACAGAGCTACAGGCTTTAGTTCCAGTCCTGGAAAGCTACAGAGCTACAGGCTTTAGTTCCAGTCCTGGAAAGCTACAGAGCTACAGAGCTACAGGCTTTAGTTCCAGTCCTGGAAAGCTACAGAGCTACAGGCTTTAGTTCCAGTCCTGGAAAGCTACAGAGCTACAGAGCTACAGGCTTAAGTTCCAGTCCTGGAAAGCTACAGAGCTACAGGCTTTAGTTCCAGTCCTGGAAAGCTACAGAGCTACAGAGCTACAGGCTTTAGTTCCAGTCCTGGAAAGCTACAGAGCTACAGGCTTTAGTTCCAGTCCTGGAAAGCTACAGAGCTACAGGCTTTAGTTCCAGTCCTGGAAAGCTACAGAGCTACAGGCTTTAGTTCCAGTCCTGGAAAGCTACAGAGCTACAGAGCTACAGGCTTTAGTTCCAGTCCTGGAAAGCTACAGAGCTACAGGCTTTAGTTCCAGTCCTGGAAAGCTACAGAGCTACAGAGCTACAGGCTTAAGTTCCAGTCCTGGAAAGCTACAGAGCTACAGGCTTTAGTTCCAGTCCTGGAAAGCTACAGAGCTACAGAGCTACAGGCTTTAGTTCCAGTCCTGGAAAGCTACAGAGCTACAGGCTTTAGTTCCAGTCCTGGAGAGCTACAAAGCTACAGAGTCATTGTCTTTAGTTCTGGACCTAGTCCTGGATAGCTTTCCAAGTTATTTCAAACAAAAAATCTAATCTGATGTTGATGAATCATTGTGGAAAACTATTTGGATTTGAAAAAAGTCATTAACGTAATGACATTTAATATTTTTTCTCACCTAAATCCAATGACATGGGGACATTTTTTGTTGATTTCAAATTGAATTCAATTGTTGACAACTCAAACGAATGTAAATCAAAGCTAGATGTTAAACTGATGCCCAGTGGGAGAGTTACAGGTTGTATCTCTAACCCAGATCTAACTACACTAGACTAGTGGGAGAGTTACAGGTTGTATCTCTAACCCAGATCTAACTACACTAGACTAGTTGGAGAGTTACAGGTTGTATCTCTAACCCAGATCTAACTACACTAGACTAGTGGGAGAGTTACAGGTTGTATCTCTAACCCAGATCTAACTACACTAGACCAGTGGGAGAGTTACAGGTTGTTTTGAGGAGGTCCCTCTGTAGTGTCGTTTATATTTTAAACAAAATAACTACTGTAGATGGATTCAAAACAGTTCTATATTTTATTGAGAGAAATTAAACACTCACACACACACACTCCTACCTGCAGGGCTTTGACGTTGGACGATGGTTTAGACATGTTGCTCGTTCAGTCAGTCAACTATCCTGCAGGAAATACAAAGCATTGAGAAAGGTTAGGGTTAGAGTTAGTCAAGTGAGAGAGCCTGGCTCAGATCAAACTGATGAGATTAGACTAGACAAGACTGGTGAGAGACTGAGTGTGTTTGTGTGTGTGTGTGTGTTGGGGGTGGGGGGGGCATTGCTGTCATGTGGGTTCAGGGGCCTGGGATAGTATTTCAGTTGCCTGGCGACTCCCAAAGACAGAGGCAGGTACAAAACTAACACCTGAATAATTTAACAGACAGAGGGAGTATACATAGAGGGAGAGAGAGAGAAGAAAGAGAGGAGAGATAGCAAGGGGGAGAGAGCGTGGGGGAGGGATAAAGTGAGAGAGAGGGAATGGAGAGAGAGAGAGTTCGAGAGCATGGGAGGGAGAGGGAGTGGAGAGAATAGGAGAGAGTGGGAGAGAGAGAGGGGAGGGATAAAGGGAGAGAGAGGGAGAGGGGGAGAGAGGGGGGGAGAAAGTTAGAGAGCAGGCACGAGAGTGGGAGAGGGGGAGGGAGTGGAGAGAGTAGGAGGGGGAAGGGAGCGAAAGGGAGTGGCGAGAGGGGCGAGAGAGAGGGGGAGGGATAAAGGGAGAGAGAGAGGGGGAGAGAGAAAGTTAGAGAGCATGGGAGAGAGTGGAGAGAGAGAGGGAGGGGGAGAGAGTGGAGAGAGTAGGAGAGAGTGGGAGAGAGAGAGAGGGGGAGGGATAAAGGGAGAGAGAGAGAGAGGGGGAGGGACAAAGGGAGAGAGAGAGGGGGAGAGAGAAAGTTAGAGAGCATGGGAGAGAGTGGAGAGAGAGAGAGGGAGGGGGAGAGAGTGGAGAGAGTAGGAGAGAGTGGGAGAGAGAGAGAAGGGGAAGGATAAAGGGAGAGAGAGGGGGAGAGAGAAAGTTAGAGAGCATGGGAGGGAGTGGAGAGAGAGAGAGGGAGGGGGAGAGAGTGGAGAGAGTAGGAGAGAGTGAGAGAGAGAGAGGGGAGGGATAAAGGGAGAGAGAGAGAGAGAGGGGAGGGATAAAGGGAGAGAGAGGGGGAGAGAGAAAGTTAGAGAGCATGGGAGAAAGTGGGAGAGAGAGGGAGGGAGAGGGAGTGGAGAGAGTAGGAGAGAGTGGGAGAGAGAGAGAGGGGGAAGGATAAAGGGAGAGAGAGGGGGAGAGAGAAAGTTAGAGAGCATGGGAGGGAGTGGAGAGAGAGAGGGAGGGGGAGAGAGTGGAGAGAGTAGGAGAGAGTGGGAGAGAGAGAGAAGAAAGAGAGGAGAGATAGCAAGGGGGAGAGAGCGTGGGGGAGGGATAAAGTGAGAGAGAGGGAATGGAGAGAGGGAGAGTTCGAGAGCATGGGAGGGAAGGGAGTGGAGAGAATAGGAGAGAGTGGGAGAGAGAGAGGGGAGGGATAAAGGGAGAGAGAGGGAGAGGGGGAGAGAGGGGGGGGAGAAAGTTAGAGAGCAGGCACGAGAGTGGGAGAGGGGGAGGGAGTGGAGAGAGTAGGAGGGGGAAGGGAGCGAAAGGGAGTGGCGAGAGGGGCGAGAGAGAGGGGGAGGGATAAAGGGAGAGAGAGGGGGGAGAGAGAAAGTTAGAGAGCATGGGAGAGAGTGGAGAGAGAGAGAGGGAGGGGGAGAGAGTGGAGAGAGTAGGAGAGAGTGGGAGAGAGAGAGAGGGGGAGGGATAAAGGGAGAGAGAGAGAGAGGGGGAGGGACAAAGGGAGAGAGAGAGGGGTAGAGAGAAAGTTAGAGAGCATGGGAGAGAGTGGAGAGAGAGAGAGGGAGGGGGAGAGAGTGGAGAGAGTAGGAGAGAGTGGGAGAGAGAGAGAAGGGGAAGGATAAAGGGAGAGAGAGGGGGAGAGAGAAAGTTAGAGAGCATGGGAGGGAGTGGAGAGAGAGAGAGGGAGGGGGAGAGAGTGGAGAGAGTAGGAGAGAGTGAGAGAGAGAGAGGGGAGGGATAAAGGGAGAGAGAGAGAGAGAGGGGAGGGATAAAGGGAGAGAGAGGGGGAGAGAGAAAGTTAGAGAGCATGGGAGAAAGTGGGAGAGAGAGGGAGGGAGAGGGAGTGGAGAGAGTAGGAGAGAGTGGGAGAGAGAGAGAGGGGGAAGGATAAAGGGAGAGAGAGGGGGAGAGAGAAAGTTAGAGAGCATGGGAGGGAGTGGAGAGAGAGAGGGAGGGGGAGAGAGTGGAGAGAGTAGGAGAGAGTGGGAGAGAGAGAGAGGGGGAGGGATAAAGGGAGAGAGAGAGAGAGGGGGAGGGATAAAGGGAGAGAGAGAGGGGGAGAGAGAAAGTTAGAGAGCATGGGAGGGAGTGGAGAGAGAGAGAGGGAGGGGGAGAGAGTGGAGAGAGTAGGAGAGAGTGGGAGAGAGAGAGAGGGGGAGGGATAAAGGGAGAGAGAGGGGGAGAGAGAAAGTTAGAGAGCATGGGAGGGAGTGGAGAGAGAGAGAGGGAGGGGGAGAGAGTGGAGAGAGTAGGAGAGAGTGAGAGAGAGAGAGGGGAGGGATAAAGGGAGAGAGAGAGAGAGAGGGGAGGGATAAAGGGAGAGAGAGGGGGAGAGAGAAAGTTAGAGAGCATGGGAGAAAGTGGGAGAGAGAGGGAGGGAGAGGGAGTGGAGAGAGTAGGAGAGAGTGGGAGAGAGAGAGAGGGGGAAGGATAAAGGGAGAGAGAGGGGGAGAGAGAAAGTTAGAGAGCATGGGAGGGAGTGGAGAGAGAGAGGGAGGGGGAGAGAGTGGAGAGAGTAGGAGAGAGTGGGAGAGAGAGAGAGGGGGAGGGATAAAGGGAGAGAGAGAGAGAGGGGGAGGGATAAAGGGAGAGAGAGAGGGGGAGAGAGAAAGTTAGAGAGCATGGGAGGGAGTGGAGAGAGAGAGAGGGAGGGGGAGAGAGTGGAGAGAGTAGGAGAGAGTGGGAGAGAGAGAGAGGGGGAGGGATAAAGGGAGAGAGAGGGGGAGAGAGAAAGTTAGAGAGCATGGGAGGGAGTGGAGAGAGAGAGAGGGAGGGGGAGAGAGTGGAGAGAGTAGGAGAGAGTGGGAGAGAGAGAGAGGGGGAGGGATAAAGGGAGAGAGAGGGGGAGAGAGAAAGTTAGAGAGCATGGGAGAGAGTGGGAGAGAGGGAGGGAGAGGGAGGGAGAGGGAGTGGAGAGAGTAGGAGAGAGAGAGAGGGGGAGGGATAAAGGGAGAGAGAGGGGGAGAAAGTTAGAGAGCATGGGAGGGAGTGGAGAGAGAAGAATCCATAGAATCTAAGCTCTTCTGGGGAAATTGGAACACACTGAACAAACAACAACACCACCAGTTATCAAAACCCAGATGTATGGAGGAACCACTTCTCTAATCTTTCTCGCTCTATATCAAACAACAACACCACCAGTTATCAAAACCCAGATGTATGGAGGAACCACTTCTCTAATCTTTCTCGCTCTATATCAAACAACAACACCACCAGTTATCAAAACCCAGATGTATGGAGGAACCACTTCTCTAATCTTTCTCGCTCTATATCAAACAACAACACCACCAGTTATCAAAACCCAGATGTATGGAGGAACCACTTCTCTAATCTTTCTCGCTCTATATCAAACAACAACACCACCAGTTATCAAAACCCAGATGTATGGAGGAACCACTTCTCTAATCTTTCTCGCTCTATATCAAACAACAACACCACCAGTTATCAAAACCCAGATGTATGGAGGAACCACTTCTCTAATCTTTCTCGCTCTATATCAAACAACAACACCACCAGTTATCAAAACCCAGATGTATGGAGGAACCACTTCTCTAATCTTTCTCGCTCTATATCAAACAACAACACCACCAGTTATCAAAACCCAGATGTATGGAGGAACCACTTCTCTAATCTTTCTCGCTCTATATCAAACAACAACACCACCAGTTATCAAAACCCAGATGTATGGAGGAACCACTTCTCTAATCTTTCTCGCTCTATATCAAACAACAACACCACCAGTTATCAAAACCCAGATGTATGGAGGAACCACTTCTCTAATCTTTCTCGCTCTATATCAAACAACAACACCACCAGTTATCAAAACCCAGATGTATGGAGGAACCACTTCTCTAATCTTTCTCGCTCTATATCAAACAACAACACCACCAGTTATCAAAACCCAGATGTATGGAGGAACCACTTCTCTAATCTTTCTCGCTCTATATCAAACAACAACACCACCAGTTATCAAAACCCAGATGTATGGAGGAACCACTTCTCTAATCTTTCTCGCTCTATATCAAACAACAACACCACCAGTTATCAAAACCCAGATGTATGGAGGAACCACTTCTCTAATCTTTCTCGCTCTATATCAAACAACAACACCACCAGTTATCAAAACCCAGATGTATGGAGGAACCACTTCTCTAATCTTTCTCGCTCTATATCAAACAACAACACCACCAGTTATCAAAACCCAGATGTATGGAGGAACCACTTCTCTAATCTTTCTCGCTCTATATCAAACAACAACACCACCAGTTATCAAAACCCAGATGTATGGAGGAACCACTTCTCTAATCTTTCTCGCTCTATATCAAACAACAACACCACCAGTTATCAAAACCCAGATGTATGGAGGAACCACTTCTCTAATCTTTCTCGCTCTATATCAAACAACAACACCACCAGTTATCAAAACCCAGATGTATGGAGGAACCACTTCTCTAATCTTTCTCGCTCTATATCAAACAACAACACCACCAGTTATCAAAACCCAGATGTATGGAGGAACCACTTCTCTAATCTTTCTCGCTCTATATCAAACAACAACACCACCAGTTATCAAAACCCAGATGTATGGAGGAACCACTTCTCTAATCTTTCTCGCTCTATATCAAACAACAAACAGCACCAGTTATCAAAACCCAGATGTATGGAGGAACCACTTCTCTAATCTTTCTCGCTCTATATCAAACAACAACACCACCAGTTATCAAAACCCAGATGTATGGAGGAACCACTTCTCTAATCTTTCTCGCTCTATATCAAACAACAACACCACCAGTTATCAAAACCCAGATGTATGGAGGAACCACTTCTCTAATCTTTCTCGCTCTATATCAAACAACAAACAGCACCAGTTATCAAAACCCAGATGTATGGAGGAACCACTTCTCTAATCTTTCTCGCTCTATATCAAACAACAACACCACCAGTTATCAAAACCCAGATGTATGGAGGAACCACTTCTCTAATCTTTCTCGCTCTATATCAAACAACAACACCACCAGTTATCAAAACCCAGATGTATGGAGGAACCACTTCTCTAATCTTTCTCGCTCTATATCAAACAACAACACCACCAGTTATCAAAACCCAGATGTATGGAGGAACCACTTCTCTAATCTTTCTCGCTCTATATCAAACAACAACACCACCAGTTATCAAAACCCAGATGTATGGAGGAACCACTTCTCTAATCTTTCTCGCTCTATATCAAACAACAACACCACCAGTTATCAATCCTAGAATCAACTATTAAAGACTACCGGAACCCACTGGATTCTCCAATTACACAGAATCAACTATTAAAGACTACCGGAACCCACTGGATTCTCCAATTACACAGAATCAACTATTAAAGACTACCGGAACCCACTGGATTCTCCAAATACACAGAATCAACTATTAAAGACTACCGGAACCCACTGGATTCTCCAAATACACAGAATCAACTATTAAAGACTACCGGAACCCACTGGATTCTCCAATTACACAGAATCAACTATTAAAGACTACCGGAACCCACTGGATTCTCCAATTACACAGAATCAACTATTAAAGACTACCGGAACCCACTGGATTCTCCAATTACACAGAATCAACTATTAAAGACTACCGGAACCCACTGGATTCTCCAATTACACAGAATCAACTATTAAAGACTACCGGAACCCACTGGATTCTCCAAATACACAGAATCAACTATTAAAGACTACCGGAACCCACTGGATTCTCCAAATACACAGAATCAACTATTAAAGACTACCGGAACCCACTGGATTCTCCAATTACACAGAATCAACTATTAAAGACAACCGGAACCCACTGGATTCTCCAATTACATTGATTGAACTACAGGACAAAATACAAACCCTCCGTCCCCAAAAGGCCTGTGGTGTTGATGGTATCCTACATGAAATTATAAAATATACTGACCAGAAATTCCAATTGGCTATACTAAAACGTGTGTGGTTTTTGGGTCCACTGTGTGTAGGTGAAAACAAGTCAACATTAAACAAAAAGATGTTCTGTGTGCCTTCACTCTGTCTTCCTCCTCCCTGGGCCTGCTGTTTCAATATAGCACCAAGAACCTGTCTGTCTCCCTGGGCCTGCTGTTTCAATATAGCACCAAGAACCTGTCTGTCTCCCTGGGCCTGCTGTTTCAATATAGCACCAAGAACCTGTCTGTCTCCCTGGGCCTGCTGTTTCAATATAGCACCAAGAACCTGTCTGTCTCCCTGGGCCTGCTGTTTCAATATAGCACCAAGAACCTGTCTGTCTCCCTGGGCCTGCTGTTTCAATATAGCACCAAGAACCTGTCTGTCTCCCTGGGCCTGCTGTTTCAATATAGCACCAAGAACCTGTCTGTCTCCCTGGGCCTGCTGTTTCAATATAGCACCAAGAACCTGTCTGTCTCCCTGGGCCTGCTGTTTCAATATAGCACCAAGAACCTGTCTGTCTCCCTGGGCCTGCTGTTTCAATATAGCACCAAGAACCTGTCTGTCTCCCTGGGCCTGCTGTTTCAATATAGCACCAAGAACCTGTCTGTCTCCCTGGGCCTGCTGTTTCAATATAGCACCAAGAACCTGTCTGTCTCCCTGGGCCTGCTGTTTCAATATAGCACCAAGAACCTGTCTGTCTCCCTGGGCCTGCTGTTTCAATATAGCACCAAGAACCTGTCTGTCTCCCTGCCTGTCTGCCTGTCTCCCTGTCTCCCTGCCTGTCTGCCTGTCTCCCTGTCTCCCTGCCTGTCTGCCTGTCTCGCTGTCTCCCTGGCTGTCTGCCTGTCTCCCTGTCTGTCTGCCTGTCTGCCTGTCTCCCTGTCTCCCTGCCTGTCTGCCTGTCTCCCTGTCTCCCTGTCTGTCTGCCTGTCTCCCTGTCTCCCTGCCTGTCTGCCTGTCTCCCTGTCTCCCTGACTGTCTGCCTGTCTCCCTGTCTCCCTGCCTGTCTGCCTGTCTCCCTGTCTCCCTGCCTGTCTGCCTGTCTCCCTGTCTCCCTGCCTGTCTCCCTGTCTCCCTGCCTGTCTGTCTGTCTCCCTGTCTCCCTGCCTGTCTGTCTGTCTCCCTGTCTCCCTGCCTGTCTGCCTGTCTCGCTGTCTCCCTGGCTGTCTGCCTGTCTCCCTGTCTGTCTGCCTGTCTTCCTGTCTCCCTGCCTGTCTGCCTGTCTCCCTGTCTCCCTGTCTCCCTGCCTGTCTGCCTGTCTCCCTGCCTCCCTGCCTGTCTGCCTGTCTCCCTGCCTGTCTCATGCTTTTTCTTGCACTTTTTACACCTTATAGTGTGTGAAACTACACAATGTCTTGCGGGAACAAAATGTTATTGCAGCACATTATTTCGATACATTGTAAAAAATTCTGTATTCTCCCAGACTCTACCCCAGCCAGGTGCAAATTGGGGGCGGGACAAGAAATAAATAGCTTTGCATGTGTGGGTCCTCACCACAATCAATCAGTATGGCAAAAAAATGATCTCTGCTTAGAGGGCCTTAGAAAAAAAATATGCAGAGAGAGAAGCCAGTGTGGAAGGAGGATGAAGAATTTTCAGAATTTGAGGATCATGTCAATTCGGAGTCTGACAGTGAGTTGGAAGAAGAGGATGAGGTCGACCCTCAGCCAGCCCTTCAGCAACCAGCCCCAGGGCCAGCCCTTCAGCAACCAGCCCTTCAGCAACCAGCCCTTCAGCAACCAGCCCTTCAGCAACCAGCCCTTCAGCAACCAGCCCTTCAGCAACCAGCCCCAGGGCCAGCCCTTCAGCAACCAGCCCCAGGGCCAGCCCTTCAGCAACCAGCCCCAGGACCAGCCCATCAGCAACCAGCCCTTCAGCAACCAGCCCCAGGACCAGCCCTTCAGCAACCAGCCCCAGGACCAGCCCTTCAGCAACCAGCCCCAGGACCAGCCCTTCAGCAACCAGCCCCAGGGCCAGCCCTTCAGCAACCAGCCCTTCAGCAACCAGCCCCAGGACCAGCCCTTCAGCAACCAGCCCCAGGACCAGCCCTTCAGCAACCAGCCCCAGGACCAGCCCTTCAGCAACCAGCCCCAGGACCAGCCCTTCAGCAACCAGCCCCAGGACCAGCCCCAGGACCAGCCCATCAGCAACCAGCCCCAGGACCAGCCCTTCAGCAACCAGCCCCAGGACCAGCCCTTCAGCAACCAGCCCCAGGACCAGCCCTTCAGCAACCAGCCCCAGGACCAGCCCTTCAGCAACCAGCCCCAGGACCAGCCCCAGGACCAGCCCATCAGCAACCAGCCCCAGGACCAGCCCTTCAGCAACCAGCCCCAGGACCAGCCCATCAGCAACCAGCCCCAGGACCAGCCCTTCAGCAACCAGCCCCAGGACCAGCCCCAGGACCAGCCCATCAGCAACCAGCCCTTCAGCAACCAGCCCCAGTACCAGCCCTTCAGCAACCAGCCCCAGGACCAGCCCTTCAGCAACCAGCCCCAGGACCAGCCCTTCAGCAACCAGCCTCAGGACCAGCCCATCAGCAACCAGCCCCAGGACCAGCCCCAGGACCAGCCCTTCAGCAACCAGCCCCAGGACCAGCTCCAGGACCAGCTCATCAGCAACCAGCTCCAGGACCAGCCCTTCAGCAACCAGCTCATCATCTGGAGGAGAATTATGGATGTCAAAACATTTTGAAATGTCTTCTTGCCCAAGGAATGAGCCACCCCTAAGTTGCCAATGTGATAAGGATGCAACCAGGGCTGACGCAAATGGCGGGTACTCATGTGCAGGACATAAAGTCTTCTTTTGAAATGTTCATCCCAGACACTATCCAGAAAATCATTCTGAACTGCATTATTTGGGAGGGAAGGCGTGTTTTTGGAGAGAGATGGAAGGAGATGGACCAAACTCATTTACATGCATACTTTGGGGTTCTTATCCTTCGTGGTGTTTTCAGATCCAATGGGAATCCACAGAATCCCTGTGGGATGCAGAAACTGGCAGAGAACTTTTCTGCGCAACAATGTCTCCGGGAAACTCCCACATTATTTCCAGGATTATCCGCTTCGATAACCGAGACACCAGACCAGCTCGGCGGCAGAGAGACAAGCTAGTTGCAATCAGGTCAGTGTGGGACAAGTGGGTGGATCACCTTCCCCTGTTTTACATCCCTGGGCCCAACGTTACTGTTTATGAGCAGCTTATGCCATTTAGGGGCCGCTGTCCCTTCAGGCAGTACATACCGTCTAACCCAAATCGAATAAAGATCTGGGCTGCCTGTGATGCTGCTTTATCATATGCGTGGAACTTGCAAGTGTATGATCTGGTGCTTCTGTCTCCAACCAAGGAGGGCCTACAGCAGCACCTAGACCTTCTGCACAGAATCTGTCAGACCTGGGCCCCGACAGTAAATGCCAGTAAGACAAAAATAATGGTGTTCCAAGTAAAGTCCGGCTACCAGCACCACAAATACAAATTCCATGTAGACACAGTTGCCCTAGAGCACACAAAAAACTATACATACCTCTGCCTAAACATCAGCGCCACAGGTAACTTCCACAAAGCTGTGAACGATCAGAGACAAGGCAAGAAGGGCCTTCTACGCCATCAAAAGGAACATCAAATTAGACATACCAATTAGGATCCAGGCTAAAATTACTTGAATCAGTTATTTTTTTTTATTTTTTTTAATATTTTTTTTATTTTTTTACCGTTATTTTACCAGGTAAGTTGACTGAGAACACGTTCTCATTTGCAGCAACGACCTGGGGAATAGTTACAGGGGAGAGGAGGGGGATGAATGAGCCAATTGTAAACTTATAGAACCCATTGTCCTTTATGGTTGTGAAGTCTGGGGTCCGCTCACCAAACAATAATTCACAAAATGGGACAAACACCAAATTCAGAATCTGCATGAAGAATTCTGCAAACATATTCTCAGTGTACAACGTAAAACCTCAAATAATGCATGCAGAGCATTACAGCAATACTTGCTATCTGAATCTAAATTCTACAACCACCCAAGAGGAAGAGATTCCCAAACCTTCCATAACAAAGCCATCACCTACAGAGAGATGAACCTGGAGAAGAGTCCCCTAAGCAAGCTGGTCCTGGGGCTCTGTTCATAAACACAAACACACCCCACAGAGCCCCAGGACAGCAACACAATTAGACCCAACCAAATCATGAGAAAACAAAAATAGAATTACTTGACACATTGGAAATAATTAACAAAAAATCTGAGCAAACTAGAATGCTATTTGGCCCTAAACAGAGAGTATATAGTGGTAGAATACCTGACCACTGTGTCTGATCCTAAACTTAAGGAAAGCTTTGACTATGTACAGACTCAGTGAGCTTAGCCTTGCTATTGAGAGCGTCGGACCTGGCTCTCAAGAGAAGACAGGCTATGTGTCCCAGACCTGCTGTTTTCAACTCTCTAGAGACAGCAGGAGCGGTAGAGATACTCTTAATGATCGGCTATGAAAAGCCAACTGACATTTACTCCTGAGGTGCTGACTTGCTGCACCCTCGACAACTACTGTGATTATTATTATTTGACCCTGCTGGTCATTTATGAACATTTGAACATCTTGGTCATGTTCTGTTATAATCTCCACCCGGCACAGCTAGAAGAGGACTGGCCACCCCTCATAGCCTGGTTCCTCTCTAGGTTTCTTCCTAGGTTCTGGCCTTTCTAAGGAGTTTTTCCTAGCCTCCGTGCTTCTACACCTGCATTGCTTGCTGTTTGGGGGTTTTAGGCTGGGTTTCTGTACAGCACTTTGAGATATCAGCTGATGTAAGAAGGGCTATATAAATACATTTGATTTGATGTGCACACTGCCCACAAAATGAGGTGGAAACTAAGCTGCATTACCTAACCTCCTGCCAAATGTATGACCATATTAGAGACACATATTTCCCTTAGATTACATAGGCCCACATAGAATTTCGAAAAACAAATCCAATTTTGATAAACTCCCATATCTGTTGTGTGAAATACCACAGTGTGCATCACAGCATCAAGATGTGTGACCAGCAGCCACAAAAAAGGGCAACCAGTGAATTACAAACACCATACAGCGCATATTTGTGTTTATTTATTTTCCCTTTTGTACTTTAATTAACTATTTGCACATCGTTAAAACAATGTTTATAGCCATAATATGACATCCTTTGGAACTTTTGTGAGTTTAATATTTAATGTTCATTTTGTATTATTTATTTCACATTTGTTTATTATCTACAGTGCATTCGGAAAGTATTCATACCCCTTGACCATTGTTTTTACCTTGCACATTTTATTATGTTACAGCCTTATTCTAAAATGGATGACATTATTTTTTCCCCCTCATCAATCTACGCACAATACCCCATAACGACAAAACAAAAATATGTTTTTAGAAATTGCAGCAAATGTATTAAAATAAAAAACTTAAATATCACATTTACGTAAGTATTCAGACCCTGTACTCAGTACTTTGTTGAAGCACCTTAGGCAACGATTACAGCCTTAAGTCTTCTTGGGTATGATGCTACAAGTTTGGCACACCTGTATTTGGGAAGTTTCTCCCATTCTTCTCTGCAGATCCTCTCAAGCTCTGTCAGGTAATTTCAGGTCTCTTCAGAGATGTTAGATCGGCTTCAAGTCTGGGCTCTGGCTGGGCCACTCAGGGACATTCAGAGACTTGTCCCGAAGCCACTCCTACATTGTCTTGGCTGCGACCTTAGGGTCGTTGTCCTGTTAGAAGGTGAACCTTCACCCTAGTCTGAGGTCCTTAGGGCTCTGGAATTGGTTTTCTTTACAGATCTCACTGTACTTTGCTTCATTAATCTTTCCATTGATCCTGACTAGTCTCCCAGTCCCTGCCGCTGAAAAACATCTCCACAGCATGATGCTGCCACCACCATGCTTCACCGTACGGATGGTGTCAGGTTTCCTCCAGACGTGATGCTTGGTATTCGGGCCAAAGAGTTTAATCTTGGTTTCATCAGACCAGAGAATCTTGTTTCTCATGGTCAGAGTCTTTAGGTGCCTTTTGGTAAACTTCAAGCGGGCTGTCGGGTGCCTTTTACTGAGGAGTGGCTTCCATCTGGCCACTCTACCATAAAGGCCTGATTGGTGGAGTGCTGCAGAGATGGTTGTCCTTCTGGAAGGTTCTCCCATCTCCACAGAGGAACTCTAGAGCTCTGTCTGAGTGACCATCGGTTCTTGGTCACCTCCCTGACCAAGGCCCTTCTCCCCCAATTGCTCAGTTCGGCTTGGCGACCAGCGTTAGGTAGAGTCTTGGTGATTCCAAAACCTCTTCAATTGAAGAATAATGAAGGCCACTGGGTTCTTGGGGACCTTCAATGCTGCAGACAATTTATGGTACACTTCCCCAGAGCTGTGCCTCGACACAATCCTATCTCGGCGCTCTACAGACAATTCCTTCGACCCCATGGCTTGGTTTTTGCTCTGACGTGCACTTTCAACTGTGGGACCTTCTATAGACAGGTGCCTTTCCAAATCTTGTCTAATCAACTGAATTTACCACAGGTGGACTCTAATGACGTTGTAGAAACACTGCACTGTCGTGCATGAAAAGCCCAGGAGGCCGGACGTTTTCTGAGATTACTGGAACTGGCGCGCCTGGCACGGACAATCATACCACGCTCAAAATCGCTTAGATCACTCTTATTGCCCATTCTAACGTTCAATGGAACAGTAACTAAATGCCTCGATGCCTGTCTGGTGTACCTAATAAACTGGCCGCTGAGTGTATATTATATTCCGGACTCTGACACGTTTGGATTATGTATGTATTGTTTTGTATTGCTTTCTATGTATTATTGCTGCACAAGCATTTCGCTGCACCTGTGATAACATCTGCAAATCTGTGTACGGGACCAATACACTTTGATTTTTTACATTTACATTTACATTTAAGTCATTTAGCAGACGCTCTTATCCAGAGCGACTTACAAGTACATACATTCATACTTTTTTTGTACTGGCCCCCCGTGGGAATCGAACCCACAACCCTGGCGTTGCAAGCGCCATGCTCTACCAACTGAGCCACACGATTTATAGGCCTACTGCTGTGTCTCATCTCCACGTTCCATGCGTTCCATGTGCTCATTTCTTTACCGCAATGGCTCACGGTGAATCAATTTGTCCATAAGGCTGGTGCTCTCGCATTCGTCGGATTTTGGTAGAAATGGTATGATAAATTGTACATAAGCTTCTCCAAACTTGAAACTCACTCGTTGCCTATCTCAGCTACCCATGTTGTCAGGCGTCGCATTTTCTTGGAAAATGCAGTTCGCATGTTCTTCTTCGCCACGATCAGCTCAGAAATGAACAAATACAGATTTGAAATGACTAATAATATTGACAGTTTAGCCCACTGAGTGAAACTCCCGAACAACAGTTGTGAGTAGCCTAATTTGATTCCATAGGCTGTTGTCCATTTGACTTTTACCTGTCCTATTTTTAGGATATGTTCATTCATATTCACATCGAAGAGTATTCTGATTTGATAGGGTGCCATTTAGGCTATTTGATAGAAATCAAGCGTGACGGTAAAAAAAAAATCGAATGAAATCCCATTTTATTGGTCACATACACATATTTAGAAGATGTTATTGCGGGACTAATGAAATGCTTGTGTTTCTAGCTCCAACTGGGCAGTAATAACTAACAATTCACAACACAAATCTAAAATTGAATGAATGGAATTAAGATCTATATAAAAATTAGGATGAGTAATGTCAGAGTCCAGAGTGTAAATACAGTATAATATATATATATATATATATATATATATATATATATATATATATGTGATGGGATATATAAACATGGACAGTATGTGGATATAATATTTAGTATATCTATAGAATACGTAGGATAGAATAGTATATATATATATATGTGTGATGGTATATATACAGCAATAGTTAAATAGGATGGCCTTGACTTGAATACAGTATATACATACGAAACAACAGTATGTAAACATTATTAAAGTGACCAGTGTCCGATGTCTTTGGTCATAGGTCAGCAGATTCTAAGGTGCAGGGTTGAGTAACCAGGTGGTAGTCGGGGAGGGTACTGGGTAGGAGGTCGGCTAATGATGGCTATTTAACAGTCTGATGGTCTTGAGATAGAGGCTGTTTTTCAGTCTCTGCTTTGATGTACCTGTACTGACCTCGCCTTCTGGATGATAACGGGGTGAACAGGCATGGCTCGGGTGGTTGATGTCCTTGATGATCTTTTTGGCCTTCCTGTGATGTCCTGGAGGGCTGGCAGTGCGCCCCCAGTGATGCGTTGGGCATACCGCACCACCCTCTGGAGAGCCCTGTGGTTGCAGATGGTGCAGTTGCCATACCAGGCAGTGATACAGCCCGACAGAATGCTCTCAATCGTGCATCTGTAAAAGTTTGTGAGGGTCTTAGGGGCCAAACCAAATTTCTTCAGCCTCCTGAGTTTGAAGAGGCACTGTTGGTGATGTGTATACCAAGGAACTTGAAGCTTTTCACCTTCTCCACTGCAGCTCCGCTGATGTGGATGGGGGAGTTCTTCCTCTGCCATCTCCTGAAGTCCACGATCAGCTCCTTCGTTTTGCAGAAATTCTTTTCTCTGCACCACTTCGCCAGGGCCCTCACCACCTCCCTGTAGGCTATTTCGGCATTGTTGGTAATCAGGTTGACCTCTAGTTATTAGGACAGGAGGGGGCTGAGCACGCATCCTTGTGGGGCCCCTGTGTTGAGGATCAGTGGGGTGGAGATGTTGTTTCCTACCTTCACCACCTGGGGGCAGCCCGTCAGGAAGTCCAGGACCCAGTTGCAATGAGTGGGGTTCAGACCCAGGGCCCCGAGCTTAATGATGAGCTTGGAGAGTACTATGGTGTTGAAGGCTGAGCTGTAGTCAATGAACAGCATTCTGACATAGATATGTATCTTGTGCAGTGCGATGGTGATTGCATTGTCCATGGATCGATTGCGGTGGTATGCAAATTGAAGTGGGTCTAGGGTGTCAGGTAAGACGGAGGTGATATGATCCTTAACTAGCCTCACAAAGCACATCATGATGACAGAAGTGAGTGCTATGGGGTATTAGTAATTTTGTTCAGTTACCTTTGCTTTCATAGGAACAGGAATCTTGAAGCAAGTGGGGACAGCAGACTGGGAGAGATTGATTATGTCCATAAACTCTCCAGGCAGCTGGTCTGGACCGGCAGCCTTGCGAGGGTTAACACACTTAAATGTCTTACTCACGTTGGCCATTCAAAGCGGGCGAAGAAGTTGTTTAGCTTGTCCGGTAGTAAGGTGTCGGTGTACATGGCTGGTTTTCCCTTTGTAATCCGTGATGGTCTGGAATCCCTGCCACATACCTCTTGTGTCTGAGACACTGAATTGCGACTCCACCTTGTCTCTGTCCTGACTTTTTGATTGCATTACAGAGGGCATAACTGCACTGTTTGTAATAAACCATATTCTCAATCACCTTGCCGTGGTTAAATGTGGTGGTTCGCACATTCAGTTTTGCGCGGATGCTTCCATCTGTCCACGGTTTTTGGTTTGGGTAGGATTTAATCATCACAGTTGGAACACCATCCCTTATACACTTCTTGATGAACTCAGTCACATTGTCAGTGTATACATCAATGTTATTCTCAGAGGCAACACGGAACATATCCCAGTCCACGTGATCAAAACAATCTTGAAGCATGGATTCCGTTTGGTCAGTCCAGCGTTGAATAGACCTTAGCATGGGTACTTCCTGTTTGAGTTTCTGCCTATAGGAAGGGAGGAACAGAATGGAGTTGTGATCTGATTTGCTGAAGGCAGGGCGGGGGAGGGCCTTGTAGACATCCCGGAAGGGTGAGTATCAACGGTTGAGAGTTTTTGAAGTGTGAGTACTACAGGCAATGTGTTTTCCTCAGATTTGCTTTGTTTAAACCTCTACCGCTTCTCTCTCCCGGATCCGGGATCCTCTTCATCAAAAAAGCTGACTAGCATAGCCTAGCCTAACGGGACAGGGATATCATATAATATAATTTTCATGAAATCACAAGTCCAATACAGCAAATGAAAGATAAACATCTTGTGAATCCAGCCATCATTTTCGATTTTTATAATGTTTTGCGGTGAAAACACAATATGTATTTCTATTAGCTAATCACAATAGCCAAACACACAACCGCATATTTTCACCATGTTTCCACCGCATAGGTAGCTTTCACAAAACCAACAAAATAGATATAAAATTAGTCACTAACCAAGAAACAACTTCATCAGATGACAGTCTTATAACATGTTATACAATACATTTATGTTTTGTTCGAAAATGTGCTTATTTGAGGTATAAATCATAGTTTTACATTGCAGCTACCATCAAAAATAGCACCAAAGCAGCCAGAATAATTACAGAGAGCAACGTGAAATACATAAATATCATAAAACATTTATGAAAAATACATGGTGAACAGCAAATGAAAGATAAACATCTTGTGAATCCAGCCAATATTTCCGATTTTTTAAGGGTTTTACAGCGAAAACACAATATAGAATTATATTAGCTTACCACAATAGCCAAACACACAAACGCATTTATTCACCGCAAAGGTAGCTTTCGCAAAAAAACAGCAAAAGATATAAAATTAATCACTCAGCTTTGGACAACTTCATCAGTTGACAGTCTTATAACATCATGTTATACAATAGAATTATGTTTTGTTCGAAAATGTGTATATTTATAGCTACAAATCCTGGTTATACATCGTGAATACGTAGCATCGATTCACCAGAATCTCCAGAGATATTTTGGATACTCACCTAATCTGACCAAAGAACTCATCAAAAACTTTACATAAAAATACTTGTTGTATGGCAAATGAAAGATACACTGGTTCTTAATGCAACCGCTGTGTTAGATTTTTTTAAATAACTTTACCATAACATACAGCTTGCGTTATTGCGAGACAGCGCTCACCAAAACGGCGGAGAATAGGACTCAACATTTTACACAGAAATACGAAATAGCATCATAAATGTTTTCTTACTTTTGCTGAGCTTCCATCAGAATGTTGTACAAGGAGTCCTTGGTCCAGAATAAATCATTGTTTTGGTTTTAGAATGTCCATTTCTTCTGTCGAATTCGCGCCACAATGCTAGCCAAGGTTGCTAACATTCCCATCCTCTCTTGACGCAAAGAACGGAAAACTCCAAAAGTCCCAATAAACGTTGAATAAACTCATAAAACACAGTTGAAAAAACCTACTTTATGATATTTTTCTCATATGTATCAAATAAAATCAGAGCCGGAGATATTCGCCGTGTATACCGAACGCTTTTCAGAAGCCAATGTCGAGCTCCGCCGCGCACTTTAGAAGACAAAGAAAATTCCGGACCTGTCACTCCAAAAGCTCTCATTCGACCTCAAATCAAGCTAGACACCCCATTCCACCTTCCACTGCCTGTTGACATCTAGTGGAAGGCGTATGAAGTGCATGCATATCGATAAATAAAAGCCAGTTGAATAGGCAAGCCCTGAAACAGAGCCTCGTTTTCAGATTTTTCACTTCCTGTATGGAATGCAAAATGAGTTCTGTTTGCAAAATGAGTTCTGTTTTACTCACAGATATAATTCAAACAGTTTTAGAAACGTCTGAGTGTTTTCTATCAAATAGTAATACTAATATGCATATTGTATGATCTAGAAAAGAGTACGAGGCCGTTTCATTTGGGCACGATTTTTTCCAAGGTGAAAACAGCGCCCCCCTATTGACAAGAAGTTTTAAGTGCTACAATAAATGCGGCCTCAGAATATGCATTTTCCAGTTTGAACCAAATCCAGTGTAGTTCCTTGAGTGCCATCGTGGTATCGGCTTGAGGGGGCTATGACGATAACCGAAGAGAATTCTCTTGGGAGGTAATACGGTCGACATTTGATTGTGAGGCATTCTAGGTTGGGTGAACAAAAGGACTTGAGTTACAATCACAACATGAGTAGTTAATCATGAAACATACATGTCCCCCTGTATTTTTCCCGGAAAGTTCTTAATTCCTGTCTGCACGATGTACTGAGAACCCAGGTGGCTGTTTGGACTCGACAGTATAGCTGGAGAGAGCCATGATTCCGTGAAACACAGTATGTTAATTGTATCTCTATTTCTAAATTGTGTAACTGTTCTATCTGGCTGGCTACTGTTTGTAATGATTTGTCTTGTGGGCTATGTTCTCATAATCATAATGTATGCTTTCGCCGTAAAGCATTTTTTAAATCTGACACCGTGGTTGGATTCACAAGAAGTTCATCTTTAAACCTATGTAAATATGTTTTGTTTTCTGAATTTTTATAATGAGTATTTCTGTATTTGAATTTGGCGCCCAGCAGTTTCACTGGCTGTTGAAGTGGTGGGACGCTACTGTCTCACGTGCCCAAGAGAGGTTAAAGTCCTTGATGTCTCTCTGGAAGGAGATCTTCGCCCTGAGCTCGTCTACTTTATTGTCCAGGGACTGAACATTATAGAGTAATATACTCGGAAGCGTTGGATTCAATTCGTGAGTCGTATTTCTGGTCGGAATGCTGGTGAGTTACCATCGCTCAAATATCCAAAAGTTATTTCCGGCTGTATATAATAACGCAAAAAACATTCTGGGCAAATAATGTAAGAAAAAGCACAGAAAAAAAATACTGCAAATATTCTGTACAAATAGTGCAAAGTTGCTTAGCAGCTAGACACAGAGCTGTCAAGTCTATCGGCGCCATCTTGGTGAGTGTGTGTCTCATGAGATTGTCCTAAATTTGGTCGCCCTGTAGGCTACAGAAAATCCACAGAGGCAATATACTCTTTCTTCCATACAGGCTACATGATTAATGTTAGATGACTTTGACAGAATGTTGGTGCCACAGGGCTGTGTCTCTTCAACAGTACCATGGAGAGGATCACTGGGCATGGACACAATACATATTTTGTGCCCCTGCCATTGGCAAAGTGGGTACTTCTTATCATGTTCACCTTAATAGCCCATATGCCACTTGCTGAGACAATCTCTATCATTGTTTTGAGGCAGAATTATGTGATTTTTTGTGTTGTTGGTCAGTTCAGCCCAGAAAATGCCTCCCTCATCAATCTGCTGCTCTAAGAGGCCACCTAATCCTGCCTAATGGGCAGGATGGCCCTGGGTTAAGCGCCTTGCTCAAGGGCACAACGGCAGGCAATGTTCTCTAGAATTTGACACCACCAACCCTCCAGTTGCCAGCTCATTTACCGTTAGATTTTTCCCGTCGGACCCTGGATTCAAACTGGCAACCGTCCAGTTGCTGGCTCACCTCTCTAACCTGCTAGGCTACCTGCTGCCCCCTACATGCCAGTATGCAACACCCGTAAACATTTCCCCCAGGCAAGGGGAAATTATTATTTTAGGTAAATCCTTAATGGAAGCAAGATGCTTTATTCAACCGGGCCCTGGTATGTTGTCTGGTCTGGTTGTCTGGTCTGTTGTCTGGTCTGGTTGTCTGGTCTGTTGTCTGGTCTGGTTGTCTGGTCTGTTGTCTCAACTGTTGTTTGAAACACATTCAACCCTCAGTCAACTACTTCATATAATCTCTAGTTGTTGAGTGCTAGCTGGCTAGGCAGAGCTCTGTATAGGTATCCCCCTTTCCCCTTTATGCTATCACAATCACTAGCTGGCTAACCTGTGGGCTATGCTATCACAATCACTAGCTGGCTAACCTGTGTGCTAAGCTGTCTCAATGACTAGCTAGCTAACCTGTGGGCTATGCTAGCTCGATGACAAAGCAAACCTGTGGGCTATGCTATCACAATGACTAAACTAAACTGTGGGCTATGCTATCATAATGACTAGCTGGCTAACCTGTGGGATATGCTATCAGAATGACGAGCCAGCTGACCTGTGGGCTATCACAATGACTAGCCAGCCAAACTCTGGGCTATGCTATCACAATGACTAAACTAACATGTGGGCTATGCTATAACAATGACTAGCTGGCTAGCCTGTGGACTATGTTATCACAATGACTAGCTGGCTAGCCTGTGGATTATGTTATCACAATGACTAGCTGGCTAGCCTGTGGACTATGTTATCACAATCACTACCTGGCTAGCCTGTGGACTATGTTATCACAATGACTAGCTGGCTAACCTGTGGGCTATGCCTGTTAGCTAGCATTGAAGCTATTCTATCTCAATAGTCTGTTAACTAGCTAGCCAGTATTACTCTCTCTGTCTCTCTGTCTGTCTCTCTGTCTGTCTCTCTCTCAAGGTAAAGGGTTCGATATATTTAGCCCAGCAGGCCTTGGTTACCGTAACCAGGGTGTTGTTTACACAACATGGGGCTTTGCTGCTCTAACACACACACACACACACACAATCCAGGACGTGGATATACTGTATATACCCAGACAGAGAGCCTTGAGTAGGACAGCTGCCCCATAACACCCCACTGATCCCTCACACACACACATACCAGATCCACATCACACTGTCCATTTCTCAAATATCATGCTACATTAAATCCACATTAAAAACAGATGCAGCTATGTAACAATGGTAATCTCTCTCTCTTTGTGTGTGTGTGTGTGTGTGTGTGTGTGTGTGTGTGTGTGTGTGTGTGTGTGTGTGTGTGTGTGTGTGTGTGTGTGTGTGTGTGTGTGTGTGTGTGTGTGTGTGTGTGTGTGTGTGTGTGTGTGTGTGTAAGAGAGAGAAAGTGTTGTGTGTTTGTTGTGTGACTCAGAGCTACGACAGAGATATATTGATTATATAAAAGAGGTCGTACACGTTTTTTCACATTTTAGTAGCTACTAAAAGTGATTTAAAGTTCATAAAATGATTTACAACTGATTATAGCAGTATTCTATAGTGAAAGATACACATGGTATTCTATAGTGAAAGATACACATGCTATTATATGGTGAAAGATACATAGTATTCTATAGTGAAAGATACACATGGTATTCTATAGTGAAAGATACACATGGTATTCTATAGTGAAAGATATACATGCTATTATATGGTGAAAGATACACATGGTATTCTATAGTGAAAGATACACATGGTATTCTATAGTGAAAGATACACATGGTATTCTATAGTGAAAGATACACATGGTATTCTATAGTGAAAGATATACATGCTATTATATGGTGAAAGATACACATGGTATTCTATAGTGAAAGATACATGGTATTCTATGGTGAAAGATACACATGGTATTCTATAGTGAAAGATACATGGTATTCTATGGTGAAAGATACACATGGTATTCTATAGTGAAAGATACACATGGTATTCTATAGTGAAAGATACATAGTATTCTATAGTGAAAGATACATGGTTTTCTATGGTGAAAGATACACATGGTATTCTATAGTGAAAGATACACATGGTATTCTATAGTGAAAGATACACATGGTATTCTATAGTGAAAGATACATGGTATTCTATAGTGAAAGATACACATAGTATTCTATGGTGAAAGATACACATGGTATTCTATGGTGAAAGATACACATGGTATTCTATAGTGAAAGATACACATAGTATTCTATGGTGAAAGATACACATGGTATTTGTTGTGTATGGTAGGCCAGAAGGCTAAACTGAAAAACCATAATTGTATCTTAAGCCTCTATTAAATGTAAACTCTACAAATAACAGATGGTGGAATTGCAAAAGCACTTCCGTGCAAGGTGTTAATTTATATAGTGAATTCCAAAACAACAGTACTGCCAAAAAAGTATAAACATAAATTATGGCGCCAGCTAACTGGTGCTTTCCCATCAACTTATCAAATGGAAACATTTCAACTGAGGAACCATATGTAGGATAATCTCTCCCATCAGAACATTTCAAACTCATTAAATCATTTATCAAGCCATTATACACATCAAAGCATACATTTTCCACTCGGATAATCAAATCATTAATTATATTCATTGTACATTAGCAATCGGCATTAGCAATGTTTTTTAATTTTATTTAACCTTTATTTAATTAGGCAAGTCAGTTTAAGAACAAATTCTTATTTACATTTTTGGCCTACCTCATGACTCATTATAAACTGGGTGGTTCGAGCCCTGAATGCTGATTGGCTGACAGCCATGGTATATCAGACCATATACCACGGGTATGACAAAACACTCGTTTGTACTGCTCTAATTATGTTGGTAACCAGTTTATAATAGCAATAAGGCACCTCAGGGGTTTGTGGTATATTGCCAATATACCACGGCTAAGGGCTGTATCCAGGCACTCCGTGTTGCATCGTGCGTATTAAACTGCTTTTCAGACTGCTTTTCTCCACTACATCACCGGATTCCTGCCGTAAGATCTGGACCATTGCCCCGGATCATCGCAGCTAGCTAGCTGCTACCGAGTGGCCCAGCCCGAAGCTAGCCTTGAGCCAGGCCTATCTCCCAGCCTGCTCAGTGGACCCTATGATCACTCGGTTACACAGCTGATGCCTCCCGGACTCTTCACTAACACGACTAGAAGCCACTACATCACCGGATTCCTGCCGTAAGCTCTGGACCTTTGCACCGGATGCATCGGAGTGGCTATAGTGGCTAACACCCTTGTCCCGAAGCTAGCACCAGTTAGCCTCGTGCCAGGCGCATCTTCCGGCTAGCAAACAAAATGACTCCAGCTACAATACCTCTTTTGCCAATTGTCCTGGACCCTTTGTCGACACGGAGCCCCGCCGATCCATCACGACTGGTCTGCCGACGTGATTCCGTCCGATGTGCCTTCGCCGGACCAGTTAGCCTCGAGCCAGGTACATCTCCCGGCTAGCGAAGTAACGACAACCTAACGGCTTCCCTGTTTCGTCTATTGCTGGTCACTGGACCCTATGATTACTTGGCTACATAGCTGATGCCTGCTGGACTGTTCATTAATCACGGTACTCCATTTTGTTTATTTTGTTTATCTGTCAGCCCCAGCCTCGAACTCAGGTCCTGTGTGTAGTTAACTGACCCCTCTCTGCCCATTCATTGCCATTTTACCTGTTGTTGCTGTCTTAGCTGATTAGCTGTTGTTGTCTTACCCGTTGTTGTCTTAGCTAGCTCGCCCAACCAACACCTGTGATTGCTTTATGCCTCGCTTTATGTCTCTCTCTAATGTCAATATCCCTTGTATACTGTTGTTTAGGGTAGTTATCATTGTTTTATTTTACTGCGGAGCCCCTAGTCCCACTCAACATACCTCAGAGAGCTCTTTTGTCCCACCTCCTACACATGCGGGGACCTCACCTAGCATAACTAGTGCCTCCAGAGATGCAACCTCTCTTATCGTCACTCAATGCCTAGGTTTATCTCCACTGTACCCGCACCCTACCATACTCCTGTCTGTGCATTATGCCCTGAATCTGTCCTTCCACACCCAGAAATCTGCTTCTTTTATTCTCTGTTCCCAACGCACTAGACAACCAGTTCTGATAGCCTTTAGCCATACCCTCATCCTACCCCTCCTCTGTTCCTTGGGTGATGTAGAGGTTAACCTAAGCCCTGTGTGTCCCCAAGCGCTCTCATTTGTTGACTTCTGTAACCGTAAAAGCCTTGGTTTCATGCATGTTAACATCAGAAGCCTCCTCCCTAAGTTTGTTTTACTCACCGCTTTAGCACACTCCGCCAAACCTGATGTCCTTGCCGTGTCTGAATCCTGGTTTAGGAAGGCCACCAAAAATTCTGACATTTCCATCCCCAACTACAACATTTTCTGTCAAGATAGAACTGCCAAAGGGGGAGGAGTTGCAATCTACTGCTGAGATAGGCTGCAAAGTTCTGTCATGCTTTCCAGGTCTATGCCCAAACAGTTCGAGGTTCTAATTTTAAAAATGAATCTCTCCAGAAATAAGTCTCTCACTGTTGCCGCCTGTTATAGACCCCCCTCAGCTCCCAGCTGTGCCCTGGACACCATATGTGAATTGATTGCCCCCCATATATCTTCAAGGTTTGTTCTGTTAGGTGACCTAAACTGGGATATGCTTAACACCATGGCCGTCCTACAATCTAAGCTAGATTCCCTCAATGTCACACAAATGATCAAGGAACCCCCCAGGTACAACCCTAAATCCGTAAACATGTACACCCTCATAGATAGTATCCTGACTAACTAGCCCTCCAAATACACCTCTGCTGTTTTCAATCAGGACCTCAGCGATCACTGCCTGTAACGCTCGTCTTCCTCCTCGTCTGAAGAGGAGCAAGGATCGGACCAAAACGCAGCGTGGGTTGAATACATAATAATTTTAATAATAATAACGAAGACGAAAAAACACTTGAACAAAATACAAAAATAAATAAACGACATTAACAGACCTGAACTTGAGAACACATAAAACATGAACGCACGAACAGGAACAAACGAACGAACGAAACAAAACAGTACCGTGTGGTGAACAAACACAGACACAGCAACAATCACCCACAAACAAACAGTGAGAAACAGTCTACCTTAATATGGTTCTCAATCAGAGGAAACGTAAAACACCTGCCCCTGATTGAGAACCATATCAGGCTAGTTGAATGAACCCAACATAGAAACACATAACATAGAATGCCCACCCAGCTCACGTCCTGACCAACTAAACAAGACTAAACAAAGGAAATAAAGTCAGGAACGTGACACTGCCTCGTTGCCTGCATCCGTTATCCCACAATCGTTAAATCTAAGTTAAACACAATCGGTTGGGGACACGTAAAACATCTGCCTTCTTCTCCGGCGCCATTTTTGATCTAATACATTTACAGTGATGTCACCTAACCCTAACCCCACAGCTACTGACATGGTGTCTTCCAGTACTCCTATTCACACGGACACGCAATTCAGGACAGGCACTACAAAAGCCAGCCCTACTTCCGTAGCTATGGTCCTTATTCCAGCATAGCCGGAAGCTACAAAGAGGAAGAAAGAGGAACAGAAACAAACAGAGTGCTCATCCATAGCATTGACAAGTACAAAAAACGTCACTTAAATTAAACATGAAAGCTTGTCTGCGTATTTCGTTATACCATATATATTTTTTATTTAATTTATTTAACTTTTAGACAAGTCAGTTAAGAACAAATTCTTATTTACAATGACGGCCTACACCGGCTAAACCCGGACGACGCTGGACCAATTGTACGCCACCCTATAGGACACCCAATCAAGGCCGGTTGTGACACAGCCTGGGTCACGGTTGTGATACCATACCAGACTGTTACTGGAGGGAAGAATAATGTGTGGAATGTATGAACTGAGATCGCTAGGTTTATTTGTCTGTTGACACACATTGCTAACATTGCTGAAAATGGAGCAGGGAGGGGGAGATGAGTGTGTGTGTGGGTGTTATCTTACCAAATGCTGCCCGCGCCCAGTACCTTCCTCCTCTCCTAAGGCGAAAATGTTCGGGAGTCGAGATAAGTTGTCCACCATGACATTTTCTTTTCCTGCTTTGTGACGGACACAGAACAAGAAGGGCTAGAGGTCCAGATACCACCTGGTCACGTGGTCCGGTCCTTTATGGTCTGGATCCAGGTCAGGGCTCTGTGGTCCGTGTGCAGGTCAAATTCTCTCCCAAGCAGGTAGTACCAGAGGCTGTCTAGCGCCCACATTGTAGACAGGCACTCCTTCCTTCTCCTTCTCAATGGTCGAATATCTGGTTTCCCTGGGCAAGAGCTTCTGACTCATATACAGCACGGAGAGCTCTTCTCCTGGCTCCCCTTGGGCCGGTACAGCTCCAATTCCCACAGTCGAAGCATCCAACAGTACAAGGAACCTCTTCTGAAAATAAGGGCTCTGGAGAACAGGGGATGAGCACAGGCATTTTTTTTGCATCATGAACGCTTCCTCACACTCCTCATTCCACTTCACAGGGTTGCTGGTGATGTGATGTTGGTCGGGGGGGGGGGGGGGGGGGGGACTGCGATGGTGGAGAGCTGGGGAATGAATCTCCGGTACCACCCTGCCAGATCTAGGAAGGACTTCCCCCTTACCCAGCTGGTAACCCGGGTACTTTGTCTCCTGTTTCACCCACTCACACATCAGGAAAAAAAGTGTGAGGCCTGCATCATGGATCTTCCCTAGGACTCTGCTAAGATGCTATATGTGCTCTACCTATACCAGAAGTGGCTGTAGATCACCACGTCATTCAAGTAGGCAGCACAGCAATCATCACAGTCCTGGAGGACCTTGTCCATCAGCCTCTGGAAAGTCGCAGGGGCCCCATGAAGCCCAAACGGCATGACCTTGAACTGGAACAGGCCCATCGGCATCCGGAACTGTTTGTCCAGGGTAACCTGCCAGTACCCTTTGCAGATATCCAACGTGGTGATGTAATGAGCTCTACCTATAGTTTCTAAAAACGTTTGAATTATTTCTCTAAGTGGAACAGAACTATTTTTACAGCCATTTTCCCAGCCGAATTGAGATTTCCAAAATGCGATGTGTCTCTTTAAGACCTTGTCTATACAAGGTCATGACACTTAGGACCGTAGAAACACGTCATACGCCTTCATCTGGGTGTAATGCGGAAGTGAGAGTTGAAAGGAGTCTAATATCTCTTCCATGGACTGAATACCACATCTTCTTGTGAGACCTGCGCAGTTTAATTTTTTTTCCGGGCGCGAGGCAGAATCTGGACTCGGCTCCTGGAATCCGCTCGTTAACCTGTTGGGGATGGGGGCGCTGTTTAGACTATTTATGCTAATGTGGCTAATTTTTTAAACGGCTTCCCACAAAATCCTTGATCGTACAATATGCATATTATTATTATTATTGGATAGAAAACAGTCTATAGTTTCTATAGGAGTTGAAATTTTGTCTCTAAGTGGAACAGAGCCCATTCTACAGCAATTTCCCTGACATGGAGTCAGATTTGAGAAACGTTGGCCACTTTTCTGAAGTCATTTAAACGGGCACTGTCGTTGCTATGACTATACGGACACTTCTTACGTCTTCCCCTGGATGCCTTTACGTGATGACGATTCCAACGGGCTCGATTGCTCGTTCACAGGCCCTACAAATGAAAAAAACCTTTAGCTAGCAAGTCTTTTCTTGCTGCGTAACGCGCGTGGAAGACACCGACCCTCTCCTGTTCCAAGCGTTAGTTTAGCCTGTTATATTTCTCCGGTCATCTTTTCACTCGTTATAGGAGTTACAAACATCACAAAGTAGTTAATTTAAAGCGTTTTATAGCAATTTATATCCGTTTAGTGCGATTTTGGGACATTTATTTTTGCAACGATGTGAAAAGTTGGGCACGCTTTTCAGTTCATCCCGAACGTAGTTGACATTTCCACATGGCAAGAGGACAGCTTTCCACCAAAAGACGATTTCTCCCAAGAAAGGATCCTTTGCCCAAGATACTGATGGAAGAACAGCTCAAGGTAGGACATTTTTATTATGATAAATCGTGTTTCTGTCGAAACATTTTAGTGGCTTAGGACGCCATGTTTTTTGACGTAGCTTCGCTTGGCGCAAACTGTATTGAAAAGTAAGGATAAATTAAAAAATGTAATAACGCAATTGTATTAAGAATTAAATTGTCTATCAATCCCTGTCCACCCTATATTTTTTAGTCACGTTTATGAGTATTTATGTATAAGAGTAGATCACTGTCTAAGTGGCGCAAGGACGTTTTCTTTACCAGCTTGTCTACATTTCACATTGTCTAACCATGATTTTGGTGGCTAAATATAAACATTTTCGATCAAACTGTATATGCATGTTGTAATGTGATGTTACAGGAGTGTCATCGGAAGAATTCTGAGAAGGTTAGTGAAAAAATTAATATCTTTTGGCGATGTTGACTTTTATCGCTCACTTTGGCTAGAATCAATGCTGGGCTGCTAATTGCTATGTGCTAAGCTAATATAACGATTTATTGTGTTTTCGCTGTAAGACACTTAGAAAATCTGAAATATTGTCTGTATTCACAGGATCTGTGTCTTTCGATTCGTGTATGCTGTGTATTTTTACGAAATGTTTGATGATTAGTAGTTAGGTAAACACGTTGCTCATTGTAATTATTCTAGTCCATTTGTGATGGTGGGTGCAATTGTAAACTATGCCATATACCTGAAATATGCACTTTTTTCTAACAAAACCTATCCCATACCATAAATATGTTATCAGACTGTCATCTAATGAGTTTTTTTGTTGGTTAGGGGCTATAAATATCTTAGTTTAGCCGAATTGGTGATGGCTACTGGTGTTGGTGGACAAATAAAAGATGGTGGATTATGCTAATGTGTTTTTAGGTAATAGATGTACATCTTTACATATTGTGTCTTCCCTGTAAAACATTTTAAAAATCGGAAATGTTGACTGGATTCATAAGATCTGTGTCTTTCATTAGCTGTATTGGACTTTAATGTGTGAAAGTTAAATATTTTAAAAAAATATTTTTTTTGAATTTCGCGGCACTGGTTTTTCAGTGGGGGGGGGGGGGGGAGTGCCGCTAGCGCCACGCTGATCCTAGACAGGTTAAAGGTGAATATGACCTCTGCCTACGATATTATTTGATACATGTCACAAAATCATCCTAAAGTATGTTTTTTCAATATACTTTAATTATATTATTGCAATTTATTCTGGACTTTAGATGTCATGCGACGGAAGAATTTTTTGAAGAAAGACAGATTAGCGCCGCACGGCCGTTGTGCTTGCTAACCAAAGAGGGAAATATTTCGTTCTGGAACCCAACTAAAGACTTTACTGGACAATGGACCCCGTTACAACATTCTGATGGAAGATCAACAAAGATAAGGACCCAATTTGGGATGCTTTTTCATATATCTGTCGAACTGTGCTATGCTAGCGCTTGACTAGAATCAATGCTGCCGTATGCTAGCTAATGTTGTAAGCTAATATAACGATATATTGTGTTTTCGCTGTAAAACACTTCAAAAATCTGAAATATTGGCTCTATTCACACGATATTTGTCTTTCATTAGCTATCCACCATATGTTTTTCTGAAATGTTTTATGAGGTGTAATTAGTAGTTGACGTTGGTGTCTGTATTTTCTCTGGCTACTCCCGTCTGATTTCAGACTGTAGCTATGCTGTAGCAATGATGGGAGCAGTAATGTAAAACTGATTTATAGCTAAAATATGCACATTTAATGAACAAAACATAGATTTATTGTGTAACATGTTATAGGACTGTCATCTGAGGTAGTTTTTTCTAGGTTCTTTAGGTTGGTTTTAGGTTATTTAGGTTGGCTTGTGCATGCTACTTGATTCATAATTCATACATCATAATCATAATCATACGTGTCTGTCCACTTTTGTATTTGGTGGTGAGCTAACATAAATATATGTGGTGTTTTCTCTGTAAAACATTTAAAAAATCGGACATGTTGGCTGGATTGACAAGATGTTTATCTTTCAAATGCTGTATTGGACTTGTTAATGTGTGAAAGTTAAATATTTTTAAAAAATAGCTTTTGAATTTCGCGCCCTGCACATGAGCTGGATGTTGTCATATTTGTACCGACGTCGGGAGAGCCCGCCTAACAGGTTAACATGGTAGGTTTGCTTTCCCTTACCCTAGTTTGGGTGCAGCACCTCATAGGTCACCGGGTCCATCTTCCTTCTGATTAGGTATGGCCCTTGCCACAGTGCGAGGAGCTTGCTGTGGCAAGGGCCATGTGAGGGAAACAGGAGCAGAATTTTCTGTCCTGGCTCTAACTCTGTGGTGAGCGTACTGGTACTGTACTGGTGATACCCTCTCTTCTGGGCCTTTCTGGCTTGCTGGAGGTTCACCCTGGCTTCCTCTCAGTACCTCTCCAGCCTGTCACTCATCTGGAGGACGTACTGGACAATCCCCTGTCCTGAGATAGCTGCTTGTGGACCCTCCCAGCACATTTTCATCAGATCCAGTGGTCCCTGCACCGGCCACAGATATAGAAGTTTGAATGGTGAGAAACCCGTCAATGCCCGAGGCACCTCCCTGTAAGCAAAAAGCAGAAAGGGTAACCACTTATCCCAGTCTTTGCCAGTGTCAGCCACAAACTTCCTGAGCGCATTCTTGAACTTTTGATTGAACCTCTCTACGAGGCCATCCATTTGGGGATGGTAGGGAGTGTTCCTCCAGCCTTTGATTCCCCGCTGTTGGTGGAGTTGAACCATCAGTCACGAGGTGAAGTTTGTCCCTTGGTTCGTCAGGATTTCATCCGGGATTTCTACATGAGAGAAGAGCTGAACAAGAGCACTGATTATTTTTGGAGTACTTATGGAACAGATTGGGAAGGCTTCAGGGAATCGGTTGGCATTGTCACAGATCACCAGTATGTACTCACATCCTGCAGTACTCTTCTCCAAGTGTCCACAATGTACATTAAAATTCTCTTGAATGGGGTAAATATCACTGCCAGTGAACAGAGGAGCCTGGTCAGATCCATAGACAGCAATGGTTTTCTGGCATGGGGGCATGCTTTGCTATCACGATTCACGATATGACCCAGATACAGACACAGAAGGAGGATAGTACAGTTCTCAGATGATTTATTATAACACGGGGGCAAAGGACAGCCAGAGGTTCATAAACCAGGTCAGTCAGGCAGGTACAGGACTGCAGGCAGGCTCAGGGCAGGCAGAATGGTCAGAACCAGGAAAACTAGGAAACAAAATCTTGAGAAACAGGAAAAGGGAAACAGGAGACAAAGGGCTGTGAGACAAAGGTTTAATCCTAGACACATGGAAAGTGGGATGGGTGGGTTTGGGGCAAAAGAAGATGAACAACAGAAAGGCTAAGGACTTTAGAGCTGGGGAATGGACCAATAAAACAGGGGACCAGTTTACAAGACTCCACCCAGAGGGGAAGATAACAGGTGGACAGCCATATCCTCTGCCCGGGCCGATAGCGAGGAGCTGGGTTCTAGTGGTGGACCGCCTGTCGTCGATACCTGGAGGTGGCCTTAAGAAGAGCAGACCGGGCTCTCCTCCAGGTACGCCAACAGTGGTGGATGAACATCTGGACCAAGGGCATGCTGACCTCTTCCTCTTGCTCAGCGAAGAGCGGGGGCTGGTAACCCAAGGAACACTCAAAGGGCGAGAGTCCAGTGGCCGAGTAGGGAAGGGAGTTGCAGGTGTACTCCACTCACACAAATTGCTGGCTTCAGGTGGTGGGGTTGGCAGAGATGAGACAGCGAAGAGCAGTCTCCAGGTCCTGATTGTCTCTCTCCGACTGGCCATTGGACAGGGGATTAATGCCGGAGGACAGGCTGGCAGACTACCCAAAGAGGGCGCAGAACGCCCTCCAGAATCCGGACAAGAACTGCGGACCCCGATCGGAGACCATGTTGACCGGAAGTCCATGGATCCGGAAGACGTGCTGCAACATAAACTGGGCCGTCTCAAGCCAGTGCCTCCATCTGCCTAAGTTCCTGATATCCCATGTCATAGTTCCTCTCAGCGACGATGGGATGCAGTTTTTGGTCCTGGACAGTACTGGACAGAAGGCATCAACCTTCACTACGAACTGACAGGTCCGGATGGATGAGGATGGGGGTTGTGGTGAAACGGTGCTTCAGATTCAGAAACAATCGGTCAGCAGCTGGGTACCACGTAATACGGAACCTTGGGAGAGGTGAGTGCAGAGAGGGTAGAGGCCAGGGTGGTGGAGTCCAGGGTGCTGTAGCCCCGAATAAAGAGGCGGAAGAAATTAGCAAATCCCAGGAAATGTTGCAACTGCACTCTGGATGTGGGTTGGGGCCAATCCACCAACGTTCTCACCTTGTCAGGTTCCATCTGAATGTTCCTTGCAGCGATGAAATATCCCAGAAAAGAGATAGTGGAACGATTGAACTCACATTTCTCCACTTTAACAAACAGCTGGTTCTCCAAGAGGCGCGTGATCATCTGAGACTAGCCACCCGGACAGCTGATGAAACTGTTGGTCTGCACAACCAAAGAATTTCTGCACAAACTGTCAGAAATTGTCTCAGGGAAGCTCATCTGTGTGCTCGTTGTCCTAACCAGGGTCTTGACCTGACTGCAGGTCTGCGTTGTAACAGACTTCAGTGGGGAAATGCTCATCTTCGACGGCCACTGGCAAGTGTGCTCTTCACAGATCCTGGTTTTGACTGTACAGGGCAGATGACAGATGTGTATGACGTCGTGTGGGCGAGCATTTTTGCTGAACAGAGTGCCCCATGGTGGTGGTGGAGTTTTGGTATGGGGCAGAAATAAGCTGCAGACAACAAATAGAATACAATTTTATTGATGGCAAATTGAATGCACAGAGAGACCGTGATGAGACAAGGCTGTATCACAACCGGCCGTGATTGGGAGTTCCATAGTTGGCCCAGCTTCGTCCGGGTTTGGCAGGTGTAGGCCATCATTGTAAATAATAATTTGTACGTAACTGACTTGCCTAGTTAAATAGAAGTTAAATAAAAAATAAAAACATATAAATATCCTGATGCCATTCATCCACCTACATCACCTCATGTTTTAGCATGATAATGATGATGATGTCGCAAAGATCTCTACACAATTCCTGGATGAAGATAATGTCCCAGTTCTTCCGTGGCCTACATACTCATATGTCACCCATGGAGCATGTTTGGGATGCTCTGGATTGACGTGTACAACAGCGTGAAGAGGAGTGGGACAACATTCCACAGGCCACAACCAACAGCCTGATAAACTTTATGTCAAGGAGACGTGTCGCACTGCATGAGGGACATGGTGATCCCACCAGATAATGACTGGCTTTCTGATCCCCTCCCCTACCTTTTCTTTAAGGTATCTGTGACCAACAGATGCATATCTGTATTCCCAGTCATGTAAAATCCAGAGATTAGGGCCTAATAAATGTTTTTAAATGGACTTATTTCCTGTAACTCAATAAAATCTTAGAAATTGTTGCAGGTTGCATTTATAATTTTGATCAGTATCCCTGTTGAAATAAATGTAATAATATGAATAATAATAATGATGATCTCAGTCAGAGCCTACCAGAGGCGCAGAAAGAATCTAGCCAGCTTCAGTTAGCTTCACATTCCAGCTCAGGCTGCATCCGTACGACAATGGGCTGCCTACCACTATCTCCAGCAAGCTTGTAACTGCACACGCATGTTGCACATAGCCAAACTATTCATTGAGACAATGCTGAGACATCAATTAAAATGAAATAAAAAATGAAAGAAAATTGCAGATTCAGCAGTTTATGGTTGAAAATAGGCTTTTAGAAGTGCCTTTATTTTATTAATGCTCTTTAATGCGGTCTTTGTTGTGGTTACTAATGCACAAGCAACTTTTATCCATCTCGTATTGATAAAATAATTGTATTAAGTCATACAAAAGTTTCAAATGCATTCTGTCCTTACTAAATGTGTCATCCGTATTTTAATGACATTTGTTTACATAAAAAAACATTTGATCAGTAAAATATTGAATAAGTAGTCTACCTCGAATGAAAGGGACGATGACACAATCTTTGCAAGAGGAAGGGAATCTAATTTCATTGGTCCTCAACTCGTGGCTCAGACACTTAATTCAGGATGAATGGAGTTAGCTCTGAGTTAGCCTGCACCCGAGCAGGATAGTTCTGAAGGACTTGTTGCCCTAGCTAAAAGGTCAGCCACTTTCATGGTGCCGGTTATCCTGAGTTGAACTCAGAGTTGACCAAAGTTACCTCAGTAACTGCTCAGACCTGATTCATAGTACAAGGCTCTGGACATCAAGATAGCTTTACACACACAAAGCGAGAGAGACACACACAGAGCGAGAGAGACACACACACAGAGCGAGAGAGACACACACAGAGAGAGAGAGACACACACAGAGCGAGAGAGACACACACACAGAGCGAGAGAGACACACACACACAGAGCGAGAGAGACACACACACACAGAGCGAGAGAGACACACACAGAGCGAGAGAGACACACACACACAGAGCGAGAGAGACACACACACAGAGCGAGAGACACACACACACAGAGCGAGAGAGACACACACACAGCGAGAGAGACACACACAGAGCGAGAGACACACACACAGAGCGAGAGAGACACACACACACACAGAGCGAGAGAGACACACACAGAGCGAGAGAGACACACACAGAGCGAGAGACACACACACACAGCGAGAGAGACACACACAGAGCGAGAGAGACACACACACAGAGCGAGAGAGACACACACAGAGAGAGAGAGACACACACAGAGCGAGAGAGACACACACACACAGAGCGAGAGAGACACACACACAGAGCGAGAGAGACACACACACACAGAGCGAGAGAGACACACACAGAGCGAGAGACACACACACACAGAGCGAGAGACACACACAGAGCGAGAGAGACACACACAGAGCGAGAGAGACACACACAGAGCGAGAGACACACACACAGAGCGAGAGAGACACACACAGAGCGAGAGAGACACACACACACAGAGCGAGAGAGACACACACAGAGCGAGAGAGACACACACAGAGCGAGAGAGACACACACAGAGCGAGAGACACACAGAGCGAGAGACACACACAGAGCGAGAGAGACACACACACAGAGCGAGAGAGACACACACAGAGAGAGAGAGACACACACAGAGCGAGAGAGACACACACACAGAGCGAGAGAGACACACACAGAGCGAGAGAGACACACACAGAGCGAGAGAGACACACACACACACAGAGCGAGAGAGACACACACAGAGCGAGAGAGACACACACACACACACACAGAGCGAGAGACACACACAGAGCGAGAGAGACACACACAGAGCGAGAGAGACACACACAGAGCGAGAGAGACACACACAGAGAGAGAGAGAGACACACACACAGAGCGAGAGAGACACACACACACAGAGCGAGAGAGACACACACAGAGCGAGAGACGCACACAGAGCGAGAGAGACACACACAGAGCGAGAGAGACACACACAGAGCGAGAGAGACACACACACAGAGCGAGAGAGACACACACAGAGCGAGAGAGACACACACACACAGAGCGAGAGAGACACACACAGAGCGAGAGAGACACACAGAGCGAGAGACACACACAGAGCGAGAGAGACACACACAGAGCGAGAGACACACACACAGAGCGAGAGAGACACACACAGAGCGAGAGAGACACACACACAGAGCGAGAGAGACACACACACACACAGAGCGAGAGAGACACACACACACACAGAGCGAGAGAGACACACACAGAGCGAGACACACACACAGAGCGAGAGAGACACACACACACAGAGCGAGAGAGACACACACACAGAGCGAGAGAGACACACACACACAGAGCGAGAGAGACACACACAGAGCGAGAGAGACACACACACACACAGCGAGAGAGACACACACACAGAGCGAGAGAGACACACACACACACAGAGCGAGAGAGACACACACAGTGCGAGAGAGACACACACACACACACAGCGAGAGAGACACACACACACACAGAGCGAGAGAGACACAGAGAGACACACACAGAGAGACACACACACACGTATTTATCTGAGTCTCTTACCTGTTGATGTAACAGTCACCTCTCTGACGTTTGATCCCAGTTACCTTTAGTTGACCTTTATATCTATATCTCTCTCGCTCTCGCTCTCGCTCTCCCTCTTCCTGTAACCTCTAACTTTTGATCCCAGTTCCCTTCAGTTTATCTCTCTCTCTCTCTCTCTCTCTCTCTCTCTCTCTCTCTCTCTCTCTCTCTCTCTCTCTCTCTCTCTCTCTCTCTCTCTCGCTCTCTCTCGCTCTCTCTCTCTCGCTCTCTCTCGCTCTCTCTCTCTCTCTCTCTCTCTCTCTCTCTCTCTCTCTCTCTCTCTCTCTCTCTCTCGCTCTCTCTCTCTCTCTCTCTCTCTCTCTCTCTCTCTCTCTCTCTCTCTCTCTCCCTCTCTCTCTCTCATTGGAAGTAAGATTCTTCCCATATCTGGGATTTGTTCTAACTATAAATAGCAGAGAAATACACAGAGGGGACCTGCTTTCTGTCCACACACCAACTCACACATATACACACACACACATATATAGAAACACACACACTCACAGACATTCACAAACATAGACACACACACATATATAGAAACACACACACACGCTCACACATATAGAAACACACACACTCACAGACATAGAAACACACACATATACACACACACACATTCACAAACATAGATACACACGCTCACATATATAGAAACACACACATTCACAGACATAGAAACACACACATATACACACACACACATTCACAAACATAGATACACACACATTCACAAACATAGATACACACACACACATTCACAAACATAGATACACACACACACATATATAGAAATACACACACACGCTCACACATGTAGAAACACACACACATATACACACACACACTAACAGACATAGAAACACACACACATATACACACACACATTCACAAACATAGATACACACTCACACATATAAAAAACTCACATAGACACACACACACAAATAGAAACACACACACTCACACATTTAGAAACACACACACACACTCACAAACATAGATACACACACACACACACACACACACACACACACACACACACACACACACACACACACACACACACACACACACACACACACACACACACACACACACACACACACACACACACAAACTCACAAACATAGACACACACACACACTCATGTGCACGAGCATATACTCATAAACACACAATCCTCATTCAAACATGTTCTCCTCTCACAGTTAACTAGTGAGTTACTGACAGTGAATGAACCTAACCAGTTCTCCTCTCACAGTTAACTAGTGAGTTACTGACAGTGAATGAACCTAACCAGTTCTCCTCTCACAGTTAACTAGTGAGTTACTGACAGTGAATGAACCTAACCAGTTCTCCTCTCACAGTTAACTACTGAGTTACTGACAGTGAATGAACCTAACCAGTTCTCCTCTCACAGTTAACTACTGAGTTACTGACAGTGAATGAACCTAACCAGTTCTCCTCTCACAGTTAACTACTGAGTTACTGACAGTGAATGAACCTAACCAGTTCTCCTCTCACAGTTAACTACTGAGTTACTGACAGTGAATGAACCTAACCAGTTCTCCTCTCACAGTTAACTACTGAGTTACTGACAGTGAATGAACCTAACATGTTCTCCTCTCACAGTTAACTACTGAGTTACTGACAGTGAATGAACCTAACCAGTTCTCCTCTCACAGTTAACTACTGAGTTACTGACAGTGAATGAACCTAACATGTTCTCCTCTCACAGTTAACTACTGAGTTACTGACAGTGAATGAACCTAACCAGTTCTCCTCTCACAGTTAACTAGTGAGTTACTGACAGTGAATGAACCTAACATGTTCTCCTCTCACAGTTAACTACTGAGTTACTGACAGTGAATGAACCTAACCAGTTCTCCTCTCACAGTTAACTAGTGAGTTACTGACAGTGAATGAACCTAACATGTTCTCCTCTCACAGTTAACTACTGAGTTACTGACAGTGAATGAACCTAACCAGTTCTCCTCTCACAGTTAACTACTGAGTTACTGACAGTGAATGAACCTAACCAGTTCTCCTCTCACAGTTAACTACTGAGTTACTGACAGTGAATGAACCTAACATGTTCTCCTCTCACAGTTAACTACTGAGTTACTGACAGTGAATGAACCTAACCAGTTCTCCTCTCACAGTTAACTACTGAGTTACTGACAGTGAATGAACCTAACCAGTTCTCCTCTCACAGTTAACTAGTGAGTTACTGACAGTGAATGAACCTAACCAGTTCTCCTCTCACAGTTAACTAGTGAGTTACTGACAGTGAATGAACCTAACCAGTTCTCCTCTCACAGTTAACTAGTGAGTTACTGACAGTGAATGAACCTAACCAGTTCTCCTCTCACAGTTAACTAGTGAGTTACTGACAGTGAATGAACCTAACCAGTTCTCCTCTCACAGTTAACTAGTGAGTTACTGACAGTGAATGAACCTAACATGTTCAAGCCAATCTTTTACCTAAATATAAAATAGCATTGCCCTAGTTCTATTCTGAGTTACACACACACACACACACACACACACACACACACACACACACACACACACACACACACACACACACACACACACACACACACACACACACACACACACACACACACACACACACACAGTGTTTACGGGGGTATGTGTGTGTCAGGTCTCTTACCTCCTGCTGTGCTCTCTGCCTGTTTTTTTTCCTCTGCAGCAGACTGACCTGATTCTGCTCCGTGTGGTTGGCTCTCAGACACTAAGCTCCGCCCCAAAATGAAACTCTGGGATTATAGAAAGACAACGAATAGAAGAGACATTTAAACATGAAGAGTTGATTTAACATTACACGACAGTGGTGTAAATTGTCATGAGAACGTCACAAGATGCCAGACATTAACGACTAATAGAAGGTGGAACAGGCATATAAAACATCTGAACTCTCTCTCCCTGGCTTCTCCCTCTCTCTAAACTAACTATTATCTCTGTCTTTCTCTCTCCCTGGCTTCTCCCTCTCTCTAAACTAACTAATAACTCTGTCTTTCTCTCTCCCTGGCTTCTCCCTCTCTCTAAACTAACTAATAACTCTCTGTCTTTCTCTCTCCCTGGCTTCTCCCTCTCTCTAAACTAACTAATAACTCTGTCTTTCTCTCTCCCTGGCTTCCCCCTCTCTCTAAACTAACTAATAACTCTGTCTTTCTCTCTCCCTGGCTTCTCCCTCTCTCTAAACTAACTAATAACTCTGTCTTTCTCTCTCCCTGGCTTCTCCCTCTCTCTAAACTAACTAATAACTCTGTCTTTCTCTCTCCCTGGCTTCTCCCTCTCTCTAAACTAACTAATAACTCTGTCTTTCTCTCTCCCTGGCTTCTCCCTCTCTCTAAACTAACTAATAACTCTGTCTTTCTCTCTCCCTGGCTTCTCCCTCTCTCTAAACTAACTAATAACTCTGTCTTTCTCTCTCCCTGGCTTCTCCCTCTCTCTAAACTAACTAATAACTCTGTCTTTCTCTCTCCCTGGCTTCTCCCTCTCTCTAAACTAACTAATAACTCTGTCTTTCTCTCTCCCTGGCTTCTCCCTCTCTCTAAACTAACTAATAACTCTGTCTTTCTCTCTCCCTGGCTTCTCCCTCTCTCTAAACTAACTAATAACTCTCTGTCTTTCTCTCTCCCTGGCTTCTCCCTCTCTCTAAACTAACTAATAACTCTCTGTCTTTCTCTCTCCCTGGCTTCTCCCTCTCTCAACAGGTAAACTAACTAATAACTCTCTGTCTTTCTCTCTCCCTGGCTTCTCCCTCTCTCTAAACTAACTAATAACTCTGTCTTTCTCTCTCCCTGGCTTCTCCCTCTCTCTAAACTAACTAATAACTCTCTGTCTTTCTCTCTCCCTGGCTTCTCCCTCTCTCAACAGGTAAACTAACTAATAACTCTGTCTTTCTCTCTCCCTGGCTTCTCCCTCTCTCTAAACTAACTAATAACTCTCTGTCTTTCTCTCTCCCTGGCTTCTCCCTCTCTCAACAGGTAAACTAACTAATAACTCTGTCTTTCTCTCTCCCTGGCTTCTCCCTCTCTCTAAACTAACTAATAACTCTGTCTTTCTCTCTCCCTGGCTTCTCCCTCTCTCAACAGGTAAACTAACTAATAACTCTCTGTCTTTCTCTCTCCCTGGCTTCTCCCTCTCTCTAAACTAACTAATAACTCTGTCTTTCTCTCTCCCTGGCTTCTCCCTCTCTCAACAGGTAAACTAACTAATAACTCTCTGTCTTTCTCTCTCCCTGGCTTCTCCCTCTCTCTAAACTAACTAATAACTCTGTCTTTCTCTCTCCCTGGCTTCTCCCTCTCTCAACAGGTAAACTAACTAATAACTCTCTGTCTTTCTCTCTCCCTGGCTTCTCCCTCTCTCTAAACTAACTAATAACTCTGTCTTTCTCTCTCCCTGGCTTCTCCCTCTCTCAACAGGTAAACTAACTAATAACTCTCTGTCTTTCTCTCTCCCTGGCTTCTCCCTCTCTCAACAGATAAACTAACTAATAACTCTCTGTCTTTCTCTCTCCCTGGCTTCTCCCTCTCTCAACAGGTAAACTAACTAATAACTCTGTCTTTCTCTCTCCCTGGCTTCTCCCTCTCTCTAAACTAACTAATAACTCTGTCTTTCTCTCTCCCTGGCTTCTCCCTCTCTCAACAGGTAAACTAACTAATAACTCTCTGTCTTTCTCTCTCCCTGGCTTCTCCCTCTCTCTAAACTAACTAATAACTCTGTCTTTCTCTCTCCCTGGCTTCTCCCTCTCTCAACAGGTAAACTAACTAATAACTCTCTTTCTTTCTCTCTCCCTGGCTTCTCCCTCTCTCAACAGGTAAACTAACTAATAACTCTGTCTTTCTCTCTCCCTGGCTTCTCCCTCTCTCAACAGGTAAACTAACTATTATCTCTGTCTTTCTCTCTCCCTGGCTTCTCCCTCTCTCAACAGGTAAACTAACTAATAACTCTGTCTTTCTCTCTCCCTGGCTTCTCCCTCTCTCAACAGGTAAACTAACTAATAACTCTCTGTCTTTCTCTCTCCCTGGCTTCTCCCTCTCTCAACAGGTAAACTAACTATTATCTCTGTCTTTCTCTCTCCCTGGCTTCTCCCTCTCTCTAAACTAACTAATAACTCTGTCTGTCTCTCTCCCTGGCTTCTCCCTCTCTCAACAGGTAAACTAACTAATAACTCTGTCTTTCTCTCTCCCTGGCTTCTCCCTCTCTCAACAGGTAAACTAACTAATAACTCTGTCTTTCTCTCTCCCTGGCTTCTCCCTCTCTCTAAACTAACTAATAACTCTCTGTCTTTCTCTCTCCCTGGCTTCTCCCTCTCTCTAAACTAACTAATAACTCTGTCTTTCTCTCTCCCTGGCTTCTCCCTCTCTCTAAACTAACTAATAACTCTGTCTTTCTCTCTCCCTGGCTTCTCCCTCTCTCAACAGGTAAACTAACTAATAACTCTGTCTTTCTCTCTCCCTGGCTTCTCCCTCTCTCTAAACTAACTAATAACTCTCTGTATTTCTCTCTCCCTGGCTTCTCCCTCTCTCTAAACTAACTAATAACTCTCTGTATTTCTCTCTCCCTGGCTTCTCCCTCTCTCTAAACTAACTATTATCTCTGTCTTTCTCTCTCCCTGGCTTCTCCCTCTCTCTAAACTAACTATTAACTCTCTGTTTTTCTCTCTCCCTGGCTTCTCCCTCTCTCTAAACTAACTATTATCTCTGTCTTTCTCTCTCCCTGGCTTCTCCCTCTCTCTAAACTAACTAATAACTCTTTCTTTCTCTCTCCCTGGCTTCTCCCTCTCTCAACAGGTAAACTAACTAATAACTCTGTCTTTCTCTCTCCCTGGCTTCTCCCTCTCTCAACAGGTAAACTAACTATTATCTCTGTCTTTCTCTCTCCCTGGCTTCTCCCTCTCTCAACAGGTAAACTAACTAATAACTCTGTCTTTCTCTCTCCCTGGCTTCTCCCTCTCTCAACAGGTAAACTAACTAATAACTCTCTGTCTTTCTCTCTCCCTGGCTTCTCCCTCTCTCAACAGGTAAACTAACTATTATCTCTGTCTTTCTCTCTCCCTGGCTTCTCCCTCTCTCTAAACTAACTAATAACTCTGTCTGTCTCTCTCCCTGGCTTCTCCCTCTCTCAACAGGTAAACTAACTAATAACTCTGTCTTTCTCTCTCCCTGGCTTCTCCCTCTCTCAACAGGTAAACTAACTAATAACTCTGTCTTTCTCTCTCCCTGGCTTCTCCCTCTCTCTAAACTAACTAATAACTCTCTGTCTTTCTCTCTCCCTGGCTTCTCCCTCTCTCTAAACTAACTAATAACTCTGTCTTTCTCTCTCCCTGGCTTCTCCCTCTCTCAACAGGTAAACTAACTAATAACTCTGTCTTTCTCTCTCCCTGGCTTCTCCCTCTCTCAACAGGTAAACTAACTAATAACTCTGTCTTTCTCTCTCCCTGGCTTCTCCCTCTCTCTAAACTAACTAATAACTCTCTGTCTTTCTCTCTCCCTGGCTTCTCCCTCTCTCTAAACTAACTAATAACTCTCTGTATTTCTCTCTCCCTGGCTTCTCCCTCTCTCTAAACTAACTATTATCTCTGTCTTTCTCTCTCCCTGGCTTCTCCCTCTCTCTAAACTAACTATTAACTCTCTGTTTTTCTCTCTCCCTGGCTTCTCCCTCTCTCTAAACTAACTAATAACTCTGTCTTTCTCTCTCCCTGGCTTCTCCCTCTGTCAACAGGTAAACTAACTAATAACTCTCTGTCTTTCTCTCTCCCTGGCTTCTCCCTCTCTCTAAACTAACTAATAACTCTGTCTGTCTCTCTCCCTGGCTTCTCCCTCTCTCAACAGGTAAACTAACTAATAACTCTGTCTTTCTCTCTCCCTGGCTTCTCCCTCTCTCAACAGGTAAACTAACTAATAACTCTGTCTTTCTCTCTCCCTGGCTTCTCCCTCTCTCTAAACTAACTAATAACTCTCTGTCTTTCTCTCTCCCTGGCTTCTCCCTCTCTCTAAACTAACTAATAACTCTGTCTTTCTCTCTCCCTGGCTTCTCCCTCTCTCAACAGGTAAACTAACTAATAACTCTGTCTTTCTCTCTCCCTGGCTTCTCCCTCTCTCAACAGGTAAACTAACTAATAACTCTGTCTTTCTCTCTCCCTGGCTTCTCCCTCTCTCAACAGGTAAACTAACTAATAACTCTGTCTTTCTCTCTCCCTGGCTTCTCCCTCTCTCAACAGATAAACTAACTAATAACTCTGTCTTTCTCTCTCCCTGGCTTCTCCCTCTCTCAACAGGTAAACTAACTAATAACTCTGTCTGTCTCTCTCCCTGGCTTCTCCCTCTCTCAACAGGTAAACTAACTAATAACTCTGTCTTTCTCTCTCCCTGGCTTCTCCCTCTCTCTAAACTAACTATTATCTCTGTCTTTCTCTCTCCCTGGCTTCTCCCTCTCTCTAAACTAACTATTATCTCTGTCTTTCTCTCTCCCTGGCTTCTCCCTCTCTCTAAACTAACTATTAACTCTCTGTCTTTCTCTCTCCCTGGCTTCTCCCTCTCTCTAAACTAACTATTAACTCTCTGTCTTTCTCTCTCCCTGGCTTCTCCCTCTCTCTAAACTAACTAATAACTCTGTCTTTCTCTCTCCCTGGCTTCTCCCTCTCTCTAAACTAACTATTATCTCTGTCTTTCTCTCTCCTTGGCTTCTCCCTCTCTCAACAGGTAAACTAACTAATAACTCTGTCTTTCTCTCTCCCTGGCTTCTCCCTCTCTCTAAACTAACTATTATCTCTGTCTTTCTCTCTCCCTGGCTTCTCCCTCTCTCTAAACTAACTAATATCTCTGTATTTCTCTCTCCCTGGCTTCTCCCTCTCTCTAAACTAACTAATATCTCTGTCTTTCTCTCTCCCTGGCTTCTCCCTCTCTCTAAACTAACTAATATCTCTGTCTTTCTCTCTCCCTGGCTTCTCCCTCTCTCTAAACTAACTAATAACTCTGTCTTTCTCTCTCCCTGGCTTCTCCCTCTCTCAACAGGTAAACTAACTAATAACTCTGTCTTTCTCTCTCCCTGGCTTCTCCCTCTCTCAACAGGTAAACTAACTAATAACTCTGTCTTTCTCTCTCCCTGGCTTCTCCCTCTCTCTAAACTAACTAATAACTCTGTCTTTCTCTCTCCCTGGCTTCTCCCTCTCTCAACAGGTAAACTAACTAATAACTCTGTCTTTCTCTCTCCCTGGCTTCTCCCTCTCTCAACAGGTAAACTAACTAATAACTCTCTGTCTTTCTCTCTCCCTGGCTTCTCCCTCTCTCAACAGGTAAACTAACTAATAACTCTCTGTCTTTCTCTCTCCCTGGCTTCTCCCTCTCTCAACAGGTAAACTAACTAATAACTCTCTGTCTTTCTCTCTCCCTGGCTTCTCCCTCTCTCTAAACTAACTAATAACTCTGTCTTTCTCTCTCCCTGGCTTCTCCCTCTCTCAACAGGTAAACTAACTAATAACTCTGTCTTTCTCTCTCCCTGGCTTCTCCCTCTCTCAACAGGTAAACTAACTAATAACTCTGTCTTTCTCTCTCCCTGGCTTCTCCCTCTCTCAACAGATAAACTAACTAATAACTCTCTGTCTTTCTCTCTCCCTGGCTTCTCCCTCTCTCAACAGGTAAACTAACTAATAACTCTCTGTCTTTCTCTCTCCCTGGCTTCTCCCTCTCTCAACAGGTAAACTAACTAATAACTCTGTCTTTCTCTCTCCCTGGCTTCTCCCTCTCTCAACAGGTAAACTAACTAATAACTCCGTCTTTCTCTCTCCCTGGCTTCTCCCCCTCTCTAAACTAACTAATAACTCTGTCTTTCTCTCTCCCTGGCTTCTCCCTCTCTCTAAACTAACTATTATCTCTGTCTTTCTCTCTCCCTGGCTTCTCCCTCTCTCTAAACTAACTATTAACTCTCTGTCTTGCTCTCTCCCTGGCTTCTCCCTCTCTCTAAACTAACTATTATCTCTGTCTTTCTCTCTCCCTGGCTTCTCCCTCTCTCTAAACTAACTAATAACTCTGTCTTTCTCTCTCCCTGGCTTCTCCCTCTCTCTAAACTAACTAATAACTCTGTCTTTCTCTCTCCCTGGCTTCTCCCTCTCTCAACAGGTAAACTAACTAATAACTCTGTCTTTCTCTCTCCCTGGCATCTCCCTCTCTCTAAACTAACTAATAACTCTGTCTTTCTCTCTCCCTGGCTTCTCCCTCTCTCAACAGGTAAACTAACTAATAACTCTGTCTTTCTCTCTCCCTGGCTTCTCCCTCTCTCAACAGGTAAACTAACTAATAACTCTCTGTCTTTCTCTCTCCCTGGCTTCTCCCTCTCTCAACAGGTAAACTAACTAATAACTCTCTGTCTTTCTCTCTCCCTGGCTTCTCCCTCTCTCAACAGGTAAACTAACTAATAACTCTCTGTCTTTCTCTCTCCCTGGCTTCTCCCTCTCTCTAAACTAACTAATAACTCTGTCTTTCTCTCTCCCTGGCTTCTCCCTCTCTCTAAACTAACTAATAACTCTCTGTCTTTCTCTCTCCCTGGCTTCTCCCTCTCTCAACAGGTAAACTAACTAATAACTCTGTCTTTCTCTCTCCCTGGCTTCTCCCTCTCTCTAAACTAACTAATAACTCTGTCTTTCTCTCTCCCTGGCTTCTCCCTCTCTCAACAGGTAAACTAACTAATAACTCTGTCTTTCTCTCTCCCTGGCTTCTCCCTCTCTCAACAGGTAAACTAACTAATAACTCTCTGTCTTTCTCTCTCCCTGGCTTCTCCCTCTCTCAACAGGTAAACTAACTAATAACTCTCTGTCTTTCTCTCTCCCTGGCTTCTCCCTCTCTCTAAACTAACTAATAACTCTGTCTTTCTCTCTCCCTGGCTTCTCCCTCTCTCAACAGGTAAACTAACTAATAACTCTGTCTTTCTCTCTCCCTGGCTTCTCCCTCTCTCAACAGGTAAACTAACTAATAACTCTGTCTTTCTCTCTCTCTGGCTTCCCCCTCTCTCTAAACTAACTAATAACTCTGTCTTTCTCTCTCCCTGGCTTCTCCCTCTCTCAACAGGTAAACTAACTAATAACTCTGTCTTTCTCTCTCCCTGGCTTCTCCCTCTCTCAACAGGTAAACTAACTAATAACTCTGTCTTTCTCTCTCCCTGGCTTCTCCCTCTCTCTAAACTAACTAATAACTCTGTCTTTCTCTCTCCCTGGCTTCTCCCTCTCTCAACAGGTAAACTAACTAATAACTCTGTCTTTCTCTCTCCCTGGCTTCTCCCTCTCTCAACAGGTAAACTAACTAATAACTCTCTGTCTTTCTCTCTCCCTGGCTTCTCCCTCTCTCAACAGGTAAACTAACTAATAACTCTCTGTCTTTCTCTCTCCCTGGCTTCTCCCTCTCTCAACAGGTAAACTAACTAATAACTCTCTGTCTTTCTCTCTCCCTGGCTTCTCCCTCTCTCTAAACTAACTAATAACTCTGTCTTTCTCTCTCCCTGGCTTCTCCCTCTCTCAACAGGTAAACTAACTAATAACTCTGTCTTTCTCTCTCCCTGGCTTCTCCCTCTCTCAACAGGTAAACTAACTAATAACTCTGTCTTTCTCTCTCCCTGGCTTCTCCCTCTCTCAACAGATAAACTAACTAATAACTCTCTGTCTTTCTCTCTCCCTGGCTTCTCCCTCTCTCAACAGGTAAACTAACTAATAACTCTCTGTCTTTCTCTCTCCCTGGCTTCTCCCTCTCTCAACAGGTAAACTAACTAATAACTCTGTCTTTCTCTCTCCCTGGCTTCTCCCTCTCTCAACAGGTAAACTAACTAATAACTCTGTCTTTCTCTCTCCCTGGCTTCTCCCCCTCTCTAAACTAACTAATAACTCTGTCTTTCTCTCTCCCTGGCTTCTCCCTCTCTCTAAACTAACTATTATCTCTGTCTTTCTCTCTCCCTGGCTTCTCCCTCTCTCTAAACTAACTATTAACTCTCTGTCTTGCTCTCTCCCTGGCTTCTCCCTCTCTCTAAACTAACTATTATCTCTGTCTTTCTCTCTCCCTGGCTTCTCCCTCTCTCTAAACTAACTAATAACTCTGTCTTTCTCTCTCCCTGGCTTCTCCCTCTCTCAACAGGTAAACTAACTAATAACTCTGTCTTTCTCTCTCCCTGGCATCTCCCTCTCTCTAAACTAACTAATAACTCTGTCTTTCTCTCTCCCTGGCTTCTCCCTCTCTCAACAGGTAAACTAACTAATAACTCTGTCTTTCTCTCTCCCTGGCTTCTCCCTCTCTCAACAGGTAAACTAACTAATAACTCTCTGTCTTTCTCTCTCCCTGGCTTCTCCCTCTCTCAACAGGTAAACTAACTAATAACTCTCTGTCTTTCTCTCTCCCTGGCTTCTCCCTCTCTCAACAGGTAAACTAACTAATAACTCTCTGTCTTTCTCTCTCCCTGGCTTCTCCCTCTCTCTAAACTAACTAATAACTCTGTCTTTCTCTCTCCCTGGCTTCTCCCTCTCTCAACAGGTAAACTAACTAATAACTCTGTCTTTCTCTCTCCCTGGCTTCTCCCTCTCTCAACAGGTAAACTAACTAATAACTCTGTCTTTCTCTCTCCCTGGCTTCTCCCTCTCTCAACAGATAAACTAACTAATAACTCTCTGTCTTTCTCTCTCCCTGGCTTCTCCCTCTCTCAACAGGTAAACTAACTAATAACTCTCTGTCTTTCTCTCTCCCTGGCTTCTCCCTCTCTCAACAGGTAAACTAACTAATAACTCTGTCTTTCTCTCTCCCTGGCTTCTCCCTCTCTCAACAGGTAAACTAACTAATAACTCTGTCTTTCTCTCTCCCTGGCTTCTCCCCCTCTCTAAACTAACTAATAACTCTGTCTTTCTCTCTCCCTGGCTTCTCCCTCTCTCTAAACTAACTATTATCTCTGTCTTTCTCTCTCCCTGGCTTCTCCCTCTCTCTAAACTAACTATTAACTCTCTGTCTTTCTCTCTCCCTGGCTTCTCCCTCTCTCTAAACTAACTATTATCTCTGTCTTTCTCTCTCCCTGGCTTCTCCCTCTCTCTAAACTAACTAATAACTCTGTCTTTCTCTCTCCCTGGCTTCTCCCTCTCTCAACAGGTAAACTAACTAATAACTCTGTCTTTCTCTCTCCCTGGCTTCTCCCTCTCTCTAAACTAACTAATAACTCTGTCTTTCTCTCTCCCTGGCTTCTCCCTCTCTCAACAGGTAAACTAACTAATAACTCTGTCTTTCTCTCTCCCTGGCTTCTCCCTCTCTCAACAGGTAAACTAACTAATAACTCTCTGTCTTTCTCTCTCCCTGGCTTCTCCCTCTCTCAACAGGTAAACTAACTAATAACTCTCTGTCTTTCTCTCTCCCTGGCTTCTCCCTCTCTCAACAGGTAAACTAACTAATAACTCTCTGTCTTTCTCTCTCCCTGGCTTCTCCCTCTCTCTAAACTAACTAATAACTCTGTCTTTCTCTCTCCCTGGCTTCTCCCTCTCTCAACAGGTAAACTAACTAATAACTCTGTCTTTCTCTCTCCCTGGCTTCTCCCTCTCTCAACAGGTAAACTAACTAATAACTCTGTCTTTCTCTCTCCCTGGCTTCTCCCTCTCTCAACAGATAAACTAACTAATAACTCTCTGTCTTTCTCTCTCCCTGGCTTCTCCCTCTCTCAACAGGTAAACTAACTAATAACTCTCTGTCTTTCTCTCTCCCTGGCTTCTCCCTCTCTCAACAGGTAAACTAACTAATAACTCTGTCTTTCTCTCTCCCTGGCTTCTCCCTCTCTCTAAACTAACTAATAACTCTGTCTTTCTCTCTCCCTGGCTTCTCCCTCTCTCAACAGGTAAACTAACTAATAACTCTGTCTTTCTCTCTCCCTGGCTTCTCCCTCTCTCAACAGGTAAACTAACTAATAACTCTCTGTCTTTCTCTCTCCCTGGCTTCTCCCTCTCTCAACAGGTAAACTAACTAATAACTCTCTGTCTTTCTCTCTCCCTGGCTTCTCCCTCTCTCAACAGGTAAACTAACTAATAACTCTCTGTCTTTCTCTCTCCCTGGCTTCTCCCTCTCTCTAAACTAACTAATAACTCTGTCTTTCTCTCTCCCTGGCTTCTCCCTCTCTCAACAGGTAAACTAACTAATAACTCTGTCTTTCTCTCTCCCTGGCTTCTCCCTCTCTCAACAGGTAAACTAACTAATAACTCTGTCTTTCTCTCTCCCTGGCTTCTCCCTCTCTCAACAGATAAACTAACTAATAACTCTCTGTCTTTCTCTCTCCCTGGCTTCTCCCTCTCTCAACAGGTAAACTAACTAATAACTCTCTGTCTTTCTCTCTCCCTGGCTTCTCCCTCTCTCAACAGGTAAACTAACTAATAACTCTGTCTTTCTCTCTCCCTGGCTTCTCCCTCTCTCAACAGGTAAACTAACTAATAACTCTGTCTTTCTCTCTCCCTGGCTTCTCCCCCTCTCTAAACTAACTAATAACTCTGTCTTTCTCTCTCCCTGGCTTCTCCCTCTCTCTAAACTAACTATTATCTCTGTCTTTCTCTCTCCCTGGCTTCTCCCTCTCTCTAAACTAACTATTAACTCTCTGTCTTTCTCTCTCCCTGGCTTCTCCCTCTCTCTAAACTAACTATTATCTCTGTCTTTCTCTCTCCCTGGCTTCTCCCTCTCTCTAAACTAACTAATAACTCTGTCTTTCTCTCTCCCTGGCTTCTCCCTCTCTCAACAGGTAAACTAACTAATAACTCTGTCTTTCTCTCTCCCTGGCTTCTCCCTCTCTCTAAACTAACTAATAACTCTGTCTTTCTCTCTCCCTGGCTTCTCCCTCTCTCAACAGGTAAACTAACTAATAACTCTGTCTTTCTCTCTCCCTGGCTTCTCCCTCTCTCAACAGGTAAACTAACTAATAACTCTCTGTCTTTCTCTCTCCCTGGCTTCTCCCTCTCTCAACAGGTAAACTAACTAATAACTCTCTGTCTTTCTCTCTCCCTGGCTTCTCCCTCTCTCAACAGGTAAACTAACTAATAACTCTCTGTCTTTCTCTCTCCCTGGCTTCTCCCTCTCTCTAAACTAACTAATAACTCTGTCTTTCTCTCTCCCTGGCTTCTCCCTCTCTCTAAACTAACTAATAACTCTCTGTCTTTCTCTCTCCCTGGCTTCTCCCTCTCTCAACAGGTAAACTAACTAATAACTCTGTCTTTCTCTCTCCCTGGCTTCTCCCTCTCTCTAAACTAACTAATAACTCTGTCTTTCTCTCTCCCTGGCTTCTCCCTCTCTCAACAGGTAAACTAACTAATAACTCTGTCTTTCTCTCTCCCTGGCTTCTCCCTCTCTCAACAGGTAAACTAACTAATAACTCTCTGTCTTTCTCTCTCCCTGGCTTCTCCCTCTCTCAACAGGTAAACTAACTAATAACTCTCTGTCTTTCTCTCTCCCTGGCTTCTCCCTCTCTCAACAGGTAAACTAACTAATAACTCTCTGTCTTTCTCTCTCCCTGGCTTCTCCCTCTCTCTAAACTAACTAATAACTCTGTCTTTCTCTCTCCCTGGCTTCTCCCTCTCTCAACAGGTAAACTAACTAATAACTCTGTCTTTCTCTCTCCCTGGCTTCTCCCTCTCTCAACAGGTAAACTAACTAATAACTCTGTCTTTCTCTCTCCCTGGCTTCTCCCTCTCTCAACAGATAAACTAACTAATAACTCTCTGTCTTTCTCTCTCCCTGGCTTCTCCCTCTCTCAACAGGTAAACTAACTAATAACTCTCTGTCTTTCTCTCTCCCTGGCTTCTCCCTCTCTCAACAGGTAAACTAACTAATAACTCTGTCTTTCTCTCTCCCTGGCTTCTCCCTCTCTCAACAGGTAAACTAACTAATAACTCTGTCTTTCTCTCTCCCTGGCTTCTCCCCCTCTCTAAACTAACTAATAACTCTGTCTTTCTCTCTCCCTGGCTTCTCCCTCTCTCTAAACTAACTATTATCTCTGTCTTTCTCTCTCCCTGGCTTCTCCCTCTCTCTAAACTAACTATTAACTCTCTGTCTTTCTCTCTCCCTGGCTTCTCCCTCTCTCTAAACTAACTATTATCTCTGTCTTTCTCTCTCCCTGGCTTCTCCCTCTCTCTAAACTAACTAATACCTCTGTCTTTCTCTCTCCCTGGCTTCTCCCTCTCTCTAAACTAACTAATAACTCTGTCTTTCTCTCTCCCTGGCTTCTCCCTCTCTCAACAGGTAAACTAACTAATAACTCTGTCTTTCTCTCTCCCTGGCTTCTCCCTCTCTCTAAACTAACTAATAACTCTGTCTTTCTCTCTCCCTGGCTTCTCCCTCTCTCAACAGGTAAACTAACTAATAACTCTGTCTTTCTCTCTCCCTGGCTTCTCCCTCTCTCAACAGGTAAACTAACTAATAACTCTCTGTCTTTCTCTCTCCCTGGCTTCTCCCTCTCTCAACAGGTAAACTAACTAATAACTCTCTGTCTTTCTCTCTCCCTGGCTTCTCCCTCTCTCAACAGGTAAACTAACTAATAACTCTCTGTCTTTCTCTCTCCCTGGCTTCTCCCTCTCTCTAAACTAACTAATAACTCTGTCTTTCTCTCTCCCTGGCTTCTCCCTCTCTCAACAGGTAAACTAACTAATAACTCTGTCTTTCTCTCTCCCTGGCTTCTCCCTCTCTCAACAGGTAAACTAACTAATAACTCTGTCTTTCTCTCTCCCTGGCTTCTCCCTCTCTCAACAGATAAACTAACTAATAACTCTCTGTCTTTCTCTCTCCCTGGCTTCTCCCTCTCTCAACAGGTAAACTAACTAATAACTCTCTGTCTTTCTCTCTCCCTGGCTTCTCCCTCTCTCAACAGGTAAACTAACTAATAACTCTGTCTTTCTCTCTCCCTGGCTTCTCCCTCTCTCAACAGGTAAACTAACTAATAACTCTGTCTTTCTCTCTCCCTGGCTTCTCCCCCTCTCTAAACTAACTAATAACTCTGTATTTCTCTCTCCCTGGCTTCTCCCTCTCTCAACAGATAAACTAACTAATAACTCTGTCTTTCTCTCTCCCTGGCTTCTCCCTCTCTCAACAGGTAAACTAACTAATAACTCTGTCTTTCTCTCTCCCTGGCTTCTCCCTCTCTCAACAGATAAACTAACTAATAACTCTCTGTCTTTCTCTCTCCCTGGCTTCTCCCTCTCTCAACAGGTAAACTAACTAATAACTCTGTCTTTCTCTCTCCCTGGCTTCTCCCTCTCTCTAAACTAACTATTAACTCTGTCTTTCTCTCTCCCTGGCTTCTCCCTCTCTCAACAGGTAAACTAACTAATAACTCTGTCTTTCTCTCTCCCTGGCTTCTCCCTCTCTCTAAACTAACTAATAACTCTGTCTTTCTCTCTCCCTGGCTTCTCCCTCTCTCAACAGGTAAACTAACTAATAACTCTGTATTTCTCTCTCCCTGGCTTCTCCCTCTCTCAACAGGTAAACTAACTAATAACTCTGTCTTTCTCTCTCCCTGGCTTCTCCCTCTCTCAACAGGTAAACTAACTAATAACTCTCTGTCTTTCTCTCTCCCTGGCTTCTCCCTCTCTCAACAGGTAAACTAACTAATAACTCTGTCTTTCTCTCTCCCTGGCTTCTCCCTCTCTCAACAGGTAAACTAACTAATAACTCTGTCTTTCTCTCTCCCTGGCTTCTCCCTCTCTCTAAACTAACTATTAACTCTCTGTCTTTCTCTCTCCCTGGCTTCTCCCTCTCTCAACAGGTAAACTAACTAATAACTCTGTCTTTCTCTCTCCCTGGCTTCTCCCTCTCTCAACAGATAAACTAACTAATAACTCTGTCTTTCTCTCTCCCTGGCTTCTCCCTCTCTCAACAGGTAAACTAACTAATAACTCTGTCTTTCTCTCTCCCTGGCTTCTCCCTCTCTCAACAGGTAAACTAACTAATAACTCTCTGTCTTTCTCTCTCCCTGGCTTCTCCCTCTCTCAACAGGTAAACTAACTAATAACTCTGTCTTTCTCTCTCCCTGGCTTCTCCCTCTCTCAACAGGTAAACTAACTAATAACTCTGTCTTTCTCTCTCCCTGGCTTCTCCCCCTCTCTAAACTAACTAATAACTCTCTGTCTTTCTCTCTCCCTGGCTTCTCCCTCTCTCAACAGGTAAACTAACTAATAACTCTCTGTCTTTCTCTCTCCCTGGCTTCTCCCTCTCTCTAAACTAACTATTAACTCTCTGTCTTTCTCTCTCCCTGGCTTCTCCCTCTCTCTAAACTAACTATTATCTCTGTCTTTCTCTCTCCCTGGCTTCTCCCTCTCTCTAAACTAACTAATAACTCTGTCTTTCTCTCTCCCTGGCTTCTCCCTCTCTCAACAGGTAAACTAACTAATAACTCTGTCTGTCTCTCTCCCTGGCTTCTCCCTCTCTCAACAGGTAAACTAACTAATAACTCTGTCTTTCTCTCTCCCTGGCTTCTCCCTCTCTCTAAACTAACTAATAACTCTGTCTTTCTCTCTCCCTGGCTTCTCCCTCTCTCAACAGGTAAACTAACTAATAACTCTGTCTTTCTCTCTCCCTGGCTTCTCCCTCTCTCAACAGGTAAACTAACTAATAACTCTGTCTTTCTCTCTCCCTGGCTTCTCCCTCTCTCAACAGGTAAACTAACTAATAACTCTCTGTCTTTCTCTCTCCCTGGCTTCTCCCTCTCTCAACAGGTAAACTAACTAATAACTCTCTGTCTTTCTCTCTCCCTGGCTTCTCCCTCTCTCAACAGGTAAACTAACTAATAACTCTGTCTTTCTCTCTCCCTGGCTTCTCCCTCTCTCAACAGGTAAACTAACTAATAACTCTGTCTTTCTCTCTCCCTGGCTTCTCCCTCTCTCAACAGGTAAACTAACTAATAACTCTGTCTTTCTCTCTCCCTGGCTTCTCCCTCTCTCAACAGATAAACTAACTAATAACTCTCTGTCTTTCTCTCTCCCTGGCTTCTCCCTCTCTCAACAGGTAAACTAACTAATAACTCTCTGTCTTTCTCTCTCCCTGGCTTCTCCCTCTCTCAACAGGTAAACTAACTAATAACTCTGTCTTTCTCTCTCCCTGGCTTCTCCCTCTCTCAACAGGTAAACTAACTAATAACTCTGTCTTTCTCTCTCCCTGGCTTCTCCCCCTCTCTAAACTAACTAATAACTCTCTGTATTTCTCTCTCCCTGGCTTCTCCCTCTCTCAACAGATAAACTAACTAATAACTCTGTCTTTCTCTCTCCCTGGCTTCTCCCTCTCTCAACAGGTAAACTAACTAATAACTCTGTCTTTCTCTCTCCCTGGCTTCTCCCTCTCTCAACAGATAAACTAACTAATAACTCTCTGTCTTTCTCTCTCCCTGGCTTCTCCCTCTCTCAACAGGTAAACTAACTAATAACTCTGTCTTTCTCTCTCCCTGGCTTCTCCCTCTCTCTAAACTAACTATTATCTCTGTCTTTCTCTCTCCCTGGCTTCTCCCTCTCTCAACAGGTAAACTAACTAATAACTCTGTCTTTCTCTCTCCCTGGCTTCTCCCTCTCTCTAAACTAACTAATAACTCTGTCTTTCTCTCTCCCTGGCTTCTCCCTCTCTCAACAGGTAAACTAACTAATAACTCTGTATTTCTCTCTCCCTGGCTTCTCCCTCTCTCAACAGGTAAACTAACTAATAACTCTGTCTTTCTCTCTCCCTGGCTTCTCCCTCTCTCAACAGGTAAACTAACTAATAACTCTCTGTCTTTCTCTCTCCCTGGCTTCTCCCTCTCTCAACAGGTAAACTAACTAATAACTCTGTCTTTCTCTCTCCCTGGCTTCTCCCTCTCTCAACAGGTAAACTAACTAATAACTCTGTCTTTCTCTCTCCCTGGCTTCTCCCCCTCTCTAAACTAACTAATAACTCTCTGTCTTTCTCTCTCCCTGGCTTCTCCCTCTCTCAACAGGTAAACTAACTAATAACTCTGTATTTCTCTCTCCCTGGCTTCTCCCTCTCTCAACAGATAAACTAACTATTAACTCTGTCTTTCTCTCTCCCTGGCTTCTCCCTCTCTCAACAGGTAAACTAACTAATAACTCTGTCTTTCTCTCTCCCTGGCTTCTCCCTCTCTCAACAGGTAAACTAACTAATAACTCTCTGTCTTTCTCTCTCCCTGGCTTCTCCCTCTCTCAACAGGTAAACTAACTAATAACTCTGTCTTTCTCTCTCCCTGGCTTCTCCCTCTCTCAACAGGTAAACTAACTAATAACTCTGTCTTTCTCTCTCCCTGGCTTCTCCCCCTCTCTAAACTAACTAATAACTCTCTGTCTTTCTCTCTCCCTGGCTTCTCCCTCTCTCAACAGGTAAACTAACTAATAACTCTCTGTCTTTCTCTCTCCCTGGCTTCTCCCTCTCTCTAAACTAACTATTATCTCTGTCTTTCTCTCTCCCTGGCTTCTCCCTCTCTCTAAACTAACTATTATCTCTGTCTTTCTCTCTCCCTGGCTTCTCCCTCTCTCTAAACTAACTAATAACTCTGTCTTTCTCTCTCCCTGGCTTCTCCCTCTCTCAACAGGTAAACTAACTAATAACTCTGTCTGTCTCTCTCCCTGGCTTCTCCCTCTCTCAACAGGTAAACTAACTAATAACTCTGTCTTTCTCTCTCCCTGGCTTCTCCCTCTCTCTAAACTAAATAATATCTCTGTCTTTCTCTCTCCCTGGCTTCTCCCTCTCTCAACAGGTAAACTAACTAATAACTCTGTCTTTCTCTCTCCCTGGCTTCTCCCTCTCTCAACAGGTAAACTAACTAATAACTCTGTCTTTCTCTCTCCCTGGCTTCTCCCTCTCTCAACAGATAAACTAACTAATAACTCTCTGTCTTTCTCTCTCCCTGGCTTCTCCCTTTCTCAACAGGTAAACTAACTAATAACTCTCTGTCTTTCTCTCTCCCTGGCTTCTCCCTCTCTCAACAGGTAAACTAACTAATAACTCTGTCTTTCTCTCTCCCTGGCTTCTCCCTCTCTCAACAGGTAAACTAACTAATAACTCTGTCTTTCTCTCTCCCTGGCTTCTCCCTCTCTCAACAGGTAAACTAACTAATAACTCTGTCTTTCTCTCTCCCTGGCTTCTCCCTCTCTCAACAGATAAACTAACTAATAACTCTCTGTCTTTCTCTCTCCCTGGCTTCTCCCTCTCTCAACAGGTAAACTAACTAATAACTCTGTCTTTCTCTCTCCCTGGCTTCTCCCTCTCTCAACAGGTAAACTAACTAATAACTCTGTCTTTCTCTCTCCCTGGCTTCTCCCTCTCTCAACAGGTAAACTAACTAATAACTCTGTCTTTCTCTCTCCCTGGCTTCTCCCTCTCTCAACAGATAAACTAACTAATAACTCTCTGTCTTTCTCTCTCCCTGGCTTCTCCCTCTCTCAACAGGTAAACTAACTAATAACTCTGTCTTTCTCTCTCCCTGGCTTCTCCCTCTCTCAACAGGTAAACTAACTAATAACTCTCTGTCTTTCTCTCTCCCTGGCTTCTCCCTCTCTCAACAGATAAACTAACTAATAACTCTGTCTTTCTCTCTCCCTGGCTTCTCCCTCTCTCTAAACTAACTATTATCTCTGTCTTTCTCTCTCCCTGGCTTCTCCCTCTCTCTAAACTAACTAATAACTCTCTGTCTTTCTCTCTCCCTGGCTTCTCCCTCTCTCTAAACTAACTAATAATCTCTGTCTTTCTCTCTCCCTGGCTTCTCCCTCTCTCAACAGGTAAACTAACTAATAACTCTGTCTTTCTCTCTCCCTGGCTTCTCCCTCTCTCAACAGGTAAACTAACTAATAACTCTGTCTTTCTCTCTCCCTGGCTTCTCCCTCTCTCAACAGGTAAACTAACTAATAACTCTCTGTCTTTCTCTCTCCCTGGCTTCTCCCTCTCTCAACAGGTAAACTAACTAATAACTCTCTGTCTTTCTCTCTCCCTGGCTTCTCCCTCTCTCAACAGGTAAACTAACTAATAACTCTGTCTTTCTCTCTCCCTGGCTTCTCCCTCTCTCAACAGGTAAACTAACTAATAACTCTGTCTTTCTCTCTCCCTGGCTTCTCCCTCTCTCAACAGGTAAACTAACTAATAACTCTGTCTTTCTCTCTCCCTGGCTTCTCCCTCTCTCAACAGATAAACTAACTAATAACTCTCTGTCTTTCTCTCTCCCTGGCTTCTCCCTCTCTCAACAGGTAAACTAACTAATAACTCTGTCTTTCTCTCTCCCTGGCTTCTCCCTCTCTCAACAGGTAAACTAACTAATAACTCTCTGTCTTTCTCTCTCCCTGGCTTCTCCCTCTCTCAACAGGTAAACTAACTAATAACTCTGTCTTTCTCTCTCCCTGGCTTCTCCCTCTCTCTAAACTAACTAATAATCTCTGTCTTTCTCTCTCCCTGGCTTCTCCCTCTCTCTAAACTAACTAATAACTCTCTGTCTTTCTCTCTCCCTGGCTTCTCCCTCTCTCTAAACTAACTATTATCTCTGTCTTTCTCTCTCCCTGGCTTCTCCCTCTCTCTAAACTAACTAATAACTCTGTCTTTCTCTCTCCCTGGCTTCTCCCTCTCTCTAAACTAACTAATAACTCTCTGTCTTTCTCTCTCCCTGGCTTCTCCCTCTCTCTAAACTAACTAATAACTCTGTCTGTCTCTCTCCCTGGCTTCTCCCTCTCTCTAAACTAACTAATAACTCTCTGTCTTTCTCTCTCCCTGGCTTCTCCCTCTCTCTAAACTAACTAATAACTCTGTCTTTCTCTCTCCCTGGCTTCTCCCTCTCTCTAAACTAACTAATATCTCTGTCTTTCTCTCTCCCTGGCTTCTCCCTCTCTCAACAGGTAAACTAACTAATAACTCTGTCTTTCTCTCTCCCTGGCTTCTCCCTCTCTCAACAGGTAAACTAACTAATAACTCTGTCTTTCTCTCTCCCTGGCTTCTCCCTCTCTCAACAGATAAACTAACTAATAACTCTCTGTCTTTCTCTCTCCCTGGCTTCTCCCTCTCTCAACAGGTAAACTAACTAATAACTCTGTCTTTCTCTCTCCCTGGCTTCTCCCTCTCTCAACAGGTAAACTAACTAATAACTCTGTCTTTCTCTCTCCCTGGCTTCTCCCTCTCTCTAAACTAACTAATAACTCTGTCTTTCTCTCTCCCTGGCTTCTCCCTCTCTCAACAGGTAAACTAACTAATAACTCTGTCTTTCTCTCTCCCTGGCTTCTCCCTCTCTCAACAGTAAACTAACTAATAACTCTCTGTCTTTCTCTCTCCCTGGCTTCTCCCTCTCTCAACAGGTAAACTAACTAATAACTCTGTCTTTCTCTCTCCCTGGCTTCTCCCTCTCTCAACAGGTAAACTAACTAATAACTCTCTGTCTTTCTCTCTCCCTGGCTTCTCCCTCTCTCAACAGGTAAACTAACTAATAACTCTGTCTTTCTCTCTCCCTGGCTTCTCCCTCTCTCAACAGGTAAACTAACTAATAACTCTCTGTCTTTCTCTCTCCCTGGCTTCTCCCTCTCTCAACAGATAAACTAACTAATAACTCTGTCTTTCTCTCTCCCTGGCTTCTCCCTCTCTCTAAACTAACTAATATCTCTGTCTTTCTCTCTCCCTGGCTTCTCCCTCTCTCTAAACTAACTATTAACTCTCTGTCTTTCTCTCTCCCTGGCTTCTCCCTCTCTCTAAACTAACTATTATCTCTGTCTTTCTCTCTCCCTGGCTTCTCCCTCTCTCTAAACTAACTAATAACTCTGTCTTTCTCTCTCCCTGGCTTCTCCCTCTCTCTAAACTAACTAATAACTCTGTCTTTCTCTCTCCCTGGCTTCTCCCTCTCTCAACAGGTAAACTAACTAATAACTCTGTCTTTCTCTCTCCCTGGCTTCTCCCTCTCTCTAAACTAACTAATAATCTCTGTCTTTCTCTCTCCCTGGCTTCTCCCTCTCTCAACAGGTAAACTAACTAATAACTCTCTGTCTTTCTCTCTCCCTGGCTTCTCCCTCTCTCTAAACTAACTAATAACTCTCTGTCTTTCTCTCTCCCTGGCTTCTCCCTCTCTATAACTAACTAATAACTCTCTGTCTTTCTCTCTCCCTGGCTTCTCCCTCTCTCAACAGGTAAACTAACTAATAACTCTCTGTCTTTCTCTCTCCCTGGCTTCTCCCTCTCTCTAAACTAACTAATAACTCTCTGTCTTTCTCTCTCCCTGGCTTCTCCCTCTCTCAACAGGTAAACTAACTAATAACTCTGTCTTTCTCTCTCCCTGGCTTCTCCCTCTCTCAACAGGTAAACTAACTAATAACTCTGTCTTTCTCTCTCCCTGGCTTCTCCCTCTCTCAACAGGTAAACTAACTAATAACTCTGTCTTTCTCTCTCCCTGGCTTCTCCCTCTCTCAACAGATAAACTAACTAATAACTCTCTGTCTTTCTCTCTCCCTGGCTTCTCCCTCTCTCAACAGGTAAACTAACTAATAACTCTCTGTCTTTCTCTCTCCCTGGCTTCTCCCTCTCTCAACAGGTAAACTAACTAATAACTCTGTCTTTCTCTCTCCCTGGCTTCTCCCTCTCTCTAAACTAACTATTAATCTCTGTCTTTCTCTCTCCCTGGCTTCTCCCTCTCTCTAAACTAACTATTAACTCTCTGTCTTTCTCTCTCCCTGGCTTCTCCCTCTCTCTAAACTAACTATTATCTCTGTCTTTCTCTCTCCCTGGCTTCTCCCTCTCTCTAAACTAACTATTAACTCTCTGTCTTTCTCTCTCCCTGGCTTCTCCCTCTCTCTAAACTAACTATTATCTCTGTCTTTCTCTCTCCCTGGCTTCTCCCTCTCTCTAAACTAACTAATAACTCTGTCTTTCTCTCTCCCTGGCTTCTCCCTCTCTCTAAACTAACTAATAACTCTCTGTCTTTCTCTCTCCCTGGCTTCTCCCTCTCTCTAAACTAACTAATAACTCTGTCTGTCTCTCTCCCTGGCTTCTCCCTCTCTCTAAACTAACTAATAACTCTCTGTCTTTCTCTCTCCCTGGCTTCTCCCTCTCTCTAAACTAACTATTATCTCTCTGTCTGTCTCTCTCCCTGGCTTCTCCCTCTCTCTAAACTAACTATTATCTCTGTCTTTCTCTCTCCCTGGCTTCTCCCTCTCTCAACAGGTAAACTAACTAATAACTCTGTCTTTCTCTCTCCCTGGCTTCTCCCTCTCTCAACAGGTAAACTAACTAATAACTCTGTCTTTCTCTCTCCCTGGCTTCTCCCTCTCTCAACAGATAAACTAACTAATAACTCTCTGTCTTTCTCTCTCCCTGGCTTCTCCCTCTCTCAACAGGTAAACTAACTAATAACTCTGTCTTTCTCTCTCCCTGGCTTCTCCCTCTCTCAACAGGTAAACTAACTAATAACTCTGTCTTTCTCTCTCCCTGGCTTCTCCCTCTCTCAACAGGTAAACTAACTAATAACTCTGTCTTTCTCTCTCCCTGGCTTCTCCCTCTCTCAACAGATAAACTAACTAATAACTCTCTGTCTTTCTCTCTCCCTGGCTTCTCCCTCTCTCAACAGGTAAACTAACTAATAACTCTGTCTTTCTCTCTCCCTGGCTTCTCCCTCTCTCAACAGGTAAACTAACTAATAACTCTCTGTCTTTCTCTCTCCCTGGCTTCTCCCTCTCTCAACAGATAAACTAACTAATAACTCTGTCTTTCTCTCTCCCTGGCTTCTCCCTCTCTCTAAACTAACTATTATCTCTGTCTTTCTCTCTCCCTGGCTTCTCCCTCTCTCTAAACTAACTATTTACTCTCTGTCTTTCTCTCTCCCTGGCTTCTCCCTCTCTCTAAACTAACTATTATCTCTGTCTTTCTCTCTCCCTGGCTTCTCCCTCTCTCTAAACTAACTAATAACTCTGTCTTTCTCTCTCCCTGGCTTCTCCCTCTCTCTAAACTAACTAATAACTCTGTCTTTCTCTCTCCCTGGCTTCTCCCTCTCTCAACAGGTAAACTAACTAATAACTCTGTCTTTCTCTCTCCCTGGCTTCTCCCTCTCTCTAAACTAACTAATAACTCTCTGTCTGTCTCTCTCCCTGGCTTCTCCCTCTCTCAACAGGTAAACTAACTAATAACTCTCTGTCTTTCTCTCTCCCTGGCTTCTCCCTCTCTCTAAACTAACTAATAACTCTCTGTCTTTCTCTCTCCCTGGCTTCTCCCTCTCTCTAAACTAACTAATAACTCTCTGTCTTTCTCTCTCCCTGGCTTCTCCCTCTCTCAACAGGTAAACTAACTAATAACTCTCTGTCTTTCTCTCTCCCTGGCTTCTCCCTCTCTCAACAGGTAAACTAACTAATAACTCTGTCTTTCTCTCTCCCTGGCTTCTCCCTCTCTCAACAGGTAAACTAACTAATAACTCTGTCTTTCTCTCTCCCTGGCTTCTCCCTCTCTCAACAGGTAAACTAACTAATAACTCTGTCTTTCTCTCTCCCTGGCTTCTCCCTCTCTCAACAGATAAACTAACTAATAACTCTCTGTCTTTCTCTCTCCCTGGCTTCTCCCTCTCTCAACAGGTAAACTAACTAATAACTCTGTCTTTCTCTCTCCCTGGCTTCTCCCTCTCTCAACAGGTAAACTAACTAATAACTCTCTGTCTTTCTCTCTCCCTGGCTTCTCCCTCTCTCAACAGATAAACTAACTAATAACTCTGTCTTTCTCTCTCCCTGGCTTCTCCCTCTCTCTAAACTAACTATTATCTCTGTCTTTCTCTCTCCCTGGCTTCTCCCTCTCTCTAAACTAACTATTTACTCTCTGTCTTTCTCTCTCCCTGGCTTCTCCCTCTCTCTAAACTAACTATTATCTCTGTCTTTCTCTCTCCCTGGCTTCTCCCTCTCTCTAAACTAACTAATAACTCTGTCTTTCTCTCTCCCTGGCTTCTCCCTCTCTCTAAACTAACTAATAACTCTGTCTTTCTCTCTCCCTGGCTTCTCCCTCTCTCAACAGGTAAACTAACTAATAACTCTGTCTTTCTCTCTCCCTGGCTTCTCCCTCTCTCTAAACTAACTAATAACTCTCTGTCTGTCTCTCTCCCTGGCTTCTCCCTCTCTCAACAGGTAAACTAACTAATAACTCTCTGTCTTTCTCTCTCCCTGGCTTCTCCCTCTCTCTAAACTAACTAATAACTCTCTGTCTTTCTCTCTCCCTGGCTTCTCCCTCTCTCTAAACTAACTAATAACTCTCTGTCTTTCTCTCTCCCTGGCTTCTCCCTCTCTCAACAGGTAAACTAACTAATAACTCTCTGTCTTTCTCTCTCCCTGGCTTCTCCCCCTCTCTAAACTAACTAATAACTCTCTGTCTTTCTCTCTCCCTGGCTTCTCCCTCTCTCAACAGGTAAACTAACTAATAACTCTCTGTCTTTCTCTCTCCCTGGCTTCTCCCCCTCTCTAAACTAACTAATAACTCTCTTTCTTTCTCTCTCCCTGGCTTCTCCCTCTCTCAACAGATAAACTAACTAATAACTCTGTCTTTCTCTCTCCCTGGCTTCTCCCTCTCTCAACAGGTAAACTAACTAATAACTCTCTGTCTTTCTCTCTCCCTGGCTTCTCCCTCTCTCAACAGATAAACTAACTAATAACTCTGTCTTTCTCTCTCCCTGGCTTCTCCCTCTCTCTAAACTAACTATTATCTCTGTCTTTCTCTCTCCCTGGCTTCTCCCTCTCTCTAAACTAACTATTAACTCTCTGTCTTTCTCTCTCCCTGGCTTCTCCCTCTCTCTAAACTAACTATTATCTCTGTCTTTCTCTCTCCCTGGCTTCTCCCTCTCTCTAAACTAACTAATAACTCTGTCTTTCTCTCTCCCTGGCTTCTCCCTCTCTCTAAACTAACTAATAACTCTGTCTTTCTCTCTCCCTGGCTTCTCCCTCTCTCAACAGGTAAACTAACTAATAACTCTCTGTCTTTCTCTCTCCCTGGCTTCTCCCTCTCTCTAAACTAACTAATAACTCTGTCTGTCTCTCTCCCTGGCTTCTCCCTCTCTCAACAGGTAAACTAACTAATAACTCTGTCTTTCTCTCTCCCTGGCTTCTCCCTCTCTCAACAGGTAAACTAACTAATAACTCTGTCTTTCTCTCTCCCTGGCTTCTCCCTCTCTCAACAGGTAAACTAACTAATAACTCTGTCTTTCTCTCTCCCTGGCTTCTCCCTCTCTCTAAACTAACTAATAACTCTGTCTTTCTCTCTCCCTGGCTTCTCCCTCTCTCAACAGGTAAACTAACTAATAACTCTGTCTTTCTCTCTCCCTGGCTTCTCCCTCTCTCAACAGGTAAACTAACTAATAACTCTCTGTCTTTCTCTCTCCCTGGCTTCTCCCTCTCTCTAAACTAACTAATAACTCTGTCTGTCTCTCTCCCTGGCTTCTCCCTCTCTCAACAGGTAAACTAACTAATAACTCTGTCTTTCTCTCTCCCTGGCTTCTCCCTCTCTCAACAGGTAAACTAACTAATAACTCTGTCTTTCTCTCTCCCTGGCTTCTCCCTCTCTCAACAGGTAAACTAACTAATAACTCTGTCTTTCTCTCTCCCTGGCTTCTCCCTCTCTCAACAGGTAAACTAACTAATAACTCTCTGTCTTTCTCTCTCCCTGGCTTCTCCCTCTCTCAACAGGTAAACTAACTAATAACTCTCTGTCTTTCTCTCTCCCTGGCTTCTCCCTCTCTCAACAGGTAAACTAACTAATAACTCTGTCTTTCTCTCTCCCTGGCTTCTCCCTCTCTCAACAGGTAAACTAACTAATAACTCTCTGTCTTTCTCTCTCCCTGGCTTCTCCCTCTCTCAACAGATAAACTAACTAATAACTCTGTCTTTCTCTCTCCCTGGCTTCTCCCTCTCTCTAAACTAACTATTATCTCTGTCTTTCTCTCTCCCTGGCTTCTCCCTCTCTCTAAACTAACTATTAACTCTCTGTCTTTCTCTCTCCCTGGCTTCTCCCTCTCTCTAAACTAACTATTATCTCTGTCTTTCTCTCTCCCTGGCTTCTCCCTCTCTCTAAACTAACTAATAACTCTGTCTTTCTCTCTCCCTGGCTTCTCCCTCTCTCTAAACTAACTAATAACTCTGTCTTTCTCTCTCCCTGGCTTCTCCCTCTCTCAACAGGTAAACTAACTAATAACTCTGTCTTTCTCTCTCCCTGGCTTCTCCCTCTCTCTAAACTAACTAATAACTCTCTGTCTGTCTCTCTCCCTGGCTTCTCCCTCTCTCAACAGGTAAACTAACTAATAACTCTCTGTCTTTCTCTCTCCCTGGCTTCTCCCTCTCTCTAAACTAACTAATAACTCTCTGTCTTTCTCTCTCCCTGGCTTCTCCCTCTCTCTAAACTAACTAATAACTCTCTGTCTTTCTCTCTCCCTGGCTTCTCCCTCTCTCAACAGGTAAACTAACTAATAACTCTCTGTCTTTCTCTCTCCCTGGCTTCTCCCCCTCTCTAAACTAACTAATAACTCTGTCTTTCTCTCTCCCTGGCTTCTCCCTCTCTCAACAGGTAAACTAACTAATAACTCTCTGTCTTTCTCTCTCCCTGGCTTCTCCCTCTCTCAACAGATAAACTAACTAATAACTCTGTCTTTCTCTCTCCCTGGCTTCTCCCTCTCTCTAAACTAACTATTATCTCTGTCTTTCTCTCTCCCTGGCTTCTCCCTCTCTCTAAACTAACTATTAACTCTCTGTCTTTCTCTCTCCCTGGCTTCTCCCTCTCTCTAAACTAACTATTATCTCTGTCTTTCTCTCTCCCTGGCTTCTCCCTCTCTCTAAACTAACTAATAACTCTGTCTTTCTCTCTCCCTGGCTTCTCCCTCTCTCTAAACTAACTAATAACTCTGTCTTTCTCTCTCCCTGGCTTCTCCCTCTCTCAACAGGTAAACTAACTAATAACTCTCTGTCTTTCTCTCTCCCTGGCTTCTCCCTCTCTCTAAACTAACTAATAACTCTGTCTGTCTCTCTCCCTGGCTTCTCCCTCTCTCAACAGGTAAACTAACTAATAACTCTGTCTTTCTCTCTCCCTGGCTTCTCCCTCTCTCAACAGGTAAACTAACTAATAACTCTGTCTTTCTCTCTCCCTGGCTTCTCCCTCTCTCAACAGGTAAACTAACTAATAACTCTGTCTTTCTCTCTCCCTGGCTTCTCCCTCTCTCAACAGGTAAACTAACTAATAACTCTCTGTCTTTCTCTCTCCCTGGCTTCTCCCTCTCTCAACAGGTAAACTAACTAATAACTCTCTGTCTTTCTCTCTCCCTGGCTTCTCCCTCTCTCTAAACTAACTAATAACTCTCTGTCTTTCTCTCTCCCTGGCTTCTCCCTCTCTCTAAACTAACTAATAACTCTCTGTCTTTCTCTCTCCCTGGCTTCTCCCTCTCTCTAAACTAACTATTATCTCTGTCTTTCTCTCTCCCTGGCTTCTCCCTCTCTCTAAACTAACTATTAACTCTCTGTCTTTCTCTCTCCCTGGCTTCTCCCTCTCTCTAAACTAACTATTATCTCTGTCTTTCTCTCTCCCTGGCTTCTCCCTCTCTCTAAACTAACTAATAACTCTGTCTTTCTCTCTCCCTGGCTTCTCCCTCTCTCTAAACTAACTAATAACTCTGTCTTTCTCTCTCCCTGGCTTCTCCCTCTCTCAACAGGTAAACTAACTAATAACTCTCTGTCTTTCTCTCTCCCTGGCTTCTCCCTCTCTCTAAACTAACTAATAACTCTGTCTGTCTCTCTCCCTGGCTTCTCCCTCTCTCAACAGGTAAACTAACTAATAACTCTGTCTTTCTCTCTCCCTGGCTTCTCCCTCTCTCAACAGGTAAACTAACTAATAACTCTGTCTTTCTCTCTCCCTGGCTTCTCCCTCTCTCAACAGGTAAACTAACTAATAACTCTGTCTTTCTCTCTCCCTGGCTTCTCCCTCTCTCAACAGGTAAACTAACTAATAACTCTGTCTTTCTCTCTCCCTGGCTTCTCCCTCTCTCAACAGGTAAACTAACTAATAACTCTCTGTCTTTCTCTCTCCCTGGCTTCTCCCTCTCTCAACAGGTAAACTAACTAATATCTCTGTCTTTCTCTCTCCCTGGCTTCTCCCTCTCTCTAAACTAACTAATAACTCTGTCTTTCTCTCTCCCTGGCTTCTCCCTCTCTCTAAACTAACTAATAACTCTCTGTCTTTCTCTCTCCCTGGCTTCTCCCTCTCTCTAAACTAACTAATAACTCTCTGTCTTTCTCTCTCCCTGGCTTCTCCCTCTCTCAACAGGTAAACTAACTAATAACTCTGTCTTTCTCTCTCCCTGGCTTCTCCCTCTCTCAACAGGTAAACTAACTAATAACTCTCTGTCTTTCTCTCTCCCTGGCTTCTCCCTCTCTCAACAGGTAAACTAACTAATATCTCTGTCTTTCTCTCTCCCTGGCTTCTCCTCCTCTCTAAACTAACTAATAACTCTGTCTTTCTCTCTCCCTGGCTTCTCCCTCTCTCTAAACTAACTAATAACTCTCTGTCTTTCTCTCTCCCTGGCTTCTCCCTCTCTCTAAACTAACTAATAACTCTGTCTGTCTCTCTCCCTGGCTTCTCCCTCTCTCTAAACTAACTAATAACTCTGTCTTTCTCTCTCCCTGGCTTCTCCCTCTCTCTAAACTAACTAATAACTCTCTGTCTTTCTCTCTCCCTGGCTTCTCCCTCTCTCTAAACTAACTAATAACTCTGTCTTTCTCTCTCCCTGGCTTCTCCCTCTCTCAACAGGTAAACTAACTAATAACTCTCTGTCTTTCTCTCTCCCTGGCTTCTCCCTCTCTCAACAGGTAAACTAACTAATATCTCTGTCTTTCTCTCTCCCTGGCTTCTCCCCCTCTCTAAACTAACTAATAACTCTGTCTTTCTCTCTCCCTGGCTTCTCCCTCTCTCTAAACTAACTAATAACTCTCTGTCTTTCTCTCTCCCTGGCTTCTCCCTCTCTCTAAACTAACTAATAACTCTGTCTGTCTCTCTCCCTGGCTTCTCCCTCTCTCTAAACTAACTAATAACTCTGTCTTTCTCTCTCCCTGGCTTCTCCCTCTCTCTAAACTAACTAATAACTCTCTGTCTTTCTCTCTCCCTGGCTTCTCCCTCTCTCTAAACTAACTAATAACTCTGTTTGTCTCTCTCCCTGGCTTCTCCCTCTCTCTAAACTAACTAATAACTCTGTCTTTCTCTCTCCCTGGCTTCTCCCTCTCTCTAAACTAACTAATAACTCTGTCTTTCTCTCTCCCTGGCTTCTCCCTCTCTCTACACTAACTATTATCTCTGTCTTTCTCTCTCCCTGGCTTCCCCCTCTCTCTAAACTAACTAATAACTCTGTATTTCTCTCTCCCTGGCTTCTCCCTCTCTCTAAACTAACTAATAACTCTCTGTCTTTCTCTCTCCCTGGCTTCTCCCTCTCTCTAAACTAACTAATAACTCTGTCTTTCTCTCTCCCTGGCTTCTCCCTCTCTCAACAGGTAAACTAACTAATAACTCTCTGTCTTTCTCTCTCCCTGGCTTCTCCCTCTCTCTAAACTAACTAATAACTCTCTGTCTTTCTCTCTCCCTGGCTTCTCCCTCTCTCTAAACTAACTAATAACTCTGTCTTTCTCTCTCCCTGGCTTCTCCCTCTCTCTAAACTAACTATTAACTCTCTGTCTTTCTCTCTCCCTGGCTTCTCCCTCTCTCTAAACTAACTAATAACTCTGTCTTTCTCTCTCCCTGGCTTCTCCCTCTCTCTACACTAACTATTATCTCTGTCTTTCTCTCTCCCTGGCTTCTCCCTCTCTCTAAACTAACTAATAACTCTGTATTTCTCTCTCCCTGGCTTCTCCCTCTCTCTAAACTAACTAATAACTCTCTGTCTTTCTCTCTCCCTGGCTTCTCCCTCTCTCTAAACTAACTAATAACTCTGTCTTTCTCTCTCCCTGGCTTCTCCCTCTCTCAACAGGTAAACTAACTAATAACTCTCTGTCTTTCTCTCTCCCTGGCTTCTCCCTCTCTCTAAACTAACTAATAACTCTGTCTTTCTCTCTCCCTGGCTTCTCCCTCTCTCTAAACTAACTATTAACTCTGTCTTTCTCTCTCCCTGGCTTCTCCCTCTCTCTAAACTAACTAATAACTATGTATTTCTCTCTCCCTGGCTTCTCCCTCTCTCTAAACTAACTAATAACTCTCTGTCTTTCTCTCTCCCTGGCTTCTCCCTCTCTCTAAACTAACTAATAACTCTGTCTTTCTCTCTCCCTGGCTTCTCCCTCTCTCAACAGGTAAACTAACTAATAACTCTCTGTCTTTCTCTCTCCCTGGCTTCTCCCTCTCTCTAAACTAACTAATAACTCTGTCTTTCTCTCTCCCTGGCTTCTCCCTCTCTCTAAACTAACTAATAACTCTCTGTCTTTCTCTCTCCCTGGCTTCTCCCTCTCTCAACAGGTAAACTAACTAATAACTCTCTGTCTTTCTCTCTCCCTGGCTTCTCCCTCTCTCTAAACTAACTAATAACTCTGTCTTTCTCTCTCCCTGGCTTCTCCCTCTCTCAACAGGTAAACTAACTAATAACTCTCTGTCTTTCTCTCTCCCTGGCTTCTCCCTCTCTCTAAACTAACTAATAACTCTGTCTTTCCCTCTCCCTGGCTTCTCCCTCTCTCTAAACTAACTAATAACTCTCTGTCTTTCTCTCTCCCTGGCTTCTCCCTCTCTCAACAGGTAAACTAACTAATAACTCTCTGTCTTTCTCTCTCCCTGGCTTCTCCCTCTCTCTAAACTAACTAATAACTCTGTCTTTCTCTCTCCCTGGCTTCTCCCTCTCTCAACAGGTAAACTAACTAATAACTCTCTGTCTTTCTCTCTCCCTGGCTTCTCCCTCTCTCTAAACTAACTAATAACTCTGTCTTTCTCTCTCCCTGGCTTCTCCCTCTCTCTAAACTAACTAATAACTCTCTGTCTTTCTCTCTCCCTGGCTTCTCCCTCTCTCAACAGGTAAACTAACTAATAACTCTCTGTCTTTCTCTCTCCCTGGCTTCTCCCTCTCTCTAAACTAACTAATAACTCTGTCTTTCTCTCTCCCTGGCTTCTCCCTCTCTCAACAGGTAAACTAACTAATAACTCTCTGTCTTTCTCTCTCCCTGGCTTCTCCCTCTCTCTAAACTAACTAATAACTCTGTCTTTCTCTCTCCCTGGCTTCTCCCTCTCTCAACAGGTAAACTAACTAATAACTCTGTCTTTCTCTCTCCCTGGCTTCTCCCTCTCTCAACAGGTAAACTAACTAATAACTCTGTCTTTCTCTCTCCCTGGCTTCTCCCTCTCTCTAAACTAACTAATAACTCTGTCTTTCTCTCTCCCTGGCTTCTCCCTCTCTCAACAGGTAAACTAACTATTAACTCTGTCTTTCTCTCTCCCTGGCTTCTCCCTCTCTCTAAACTAACTAATAACTCTGTATTTCTCTCTCCCTGGCTTCTCCCTCTCTCTAAACTAACTAATAACTCTGTCTTTCTCTCTCCCTGGCTTCTCCCTCTCTCAACAGGTAAACTAACTAATAACTCTGTATTTCTCTCTCCCTGGCTTCTCCCTCTCTCAACAGATAAACTAACTATTAACTCTGTCTTTCTCTCTCCCTGGCTTCTCCCTCTCTCAACAGATAAACTAACTAATAACTCTGTCTTTCTCTCTCCCTGGCTTCTCCCTCTCTCAACAGGTAAACTAACTAATAACTCTGTATTTCTCTCTCCCTAGCTTCTCCCTCTCTCAACAGGTAAACTAACTAATAACTCTGTATTTCTCTCTCCCTGGCTTCTCCCTCTCTCAACAGATAAACGAACTATTAACTCTGTCTTTCTCTCTCCCTGGCTTCTCCCTCTCTCAACAGATAAACTAACTAATAACTCTGTCTTTCTCTCTCCCTGGCTTCTCCCTCTCTCAACAGGTAAACTAACTAATAACTCTGTATTTCTCTCTCCCTGGCTTCTCCCTCTCTCAACAGATAAACTAACTAATAACTCTGTCTTTCTCTCTCCCTGGCTTCTCCCTCTCTCAACAGGTAAACTAACTAATAACTCTGTATTTCTCTCTCCCTGGCTTCTCCCTCTCTCAACAGGTAAACTAACTAATAACTCTCTGTCTTTCTCTCTCCCTGGCTTCTCCCCCTCTCTAAACTAACTAATAACTCTCTGTCTTTCTCTCTCCCTGGCTTCTCCCCCTCTCTAAACTAACTAATAACTCTCTGTCTTTCTCTCTCCCTGGCTTCTCCCTCTCTCAACAGGTAAACTAACTAATAACTCTCTGTCTTTCTCTCTCCCTGGCTTCTCCCTCTCTCAACAGGTAAACTAACTAATAACTCTCTGTCTTTCTCTCTCCCTGGCTTCTCCCTCTCTCAACAGGTAAACTAACTAATAACTCTGTCTTTCTCTCTCCCTGGCTTCTCCCTCTCTCAACAGGTAAACTAACTATTAACTCTGTTTTTCTCTCTCCCTGGCTTCTCCCTCTCTCTAAACTAACTAATAACTCTCTGTCTTTCTCTCTCCCTGGCTTCTCCCTCTCTCAACAGGTAAACTAACTAATAACTCTGTCTTTCTCTCTCCCTGGCTTCTCCCTCTCTCTAAACTAACTAATAACTCTGTCTTTCTCTCTCCCTGGCTTCTCCCTCTCTCAACAGGTAAACTGACTATTAACTCTCTGTCTTTCTCTCTCCCTGGCTTCTCCCTCTCTCAACAGGTAAACTAACTAATAACTCTGTATTTCTCTCTCCCTGGCTTCTCCCTCTCTCAACAGGTAAACTAACTAATAACTCTGTCTTTCTCTCTCCCTGGCTTCTCCCTCTCTCAACAGGTAAACTAACTATTAACTCTGTCTTTCTCTCTCCCTGGCTTCTCCCTCTCTCTAAACTAACTAATAACTCTCTGTCTTTCTCTCTCCCTGGCTTCTCCCTCTCTCAACAGGTAAACTAACTATTAACTCTGTCTTTCTCTCTCCCTGGCTTCTCCCTCTCTCTAAACTAACTAATAACTCTCTGTCTTTCTCTCTCCCTGGCTTCTCCCTCTCTCAACAGGTAAACTAACTAATAACTCTCTGTCTTTCTCTCTCCCTGGCTTCTCCCTCTCTCAACAGGTAAACTAACTAATAACTCTGTCTTTCTCTCTCCCTGGCTTCTCCCTCTCTCAACAGGTAAACTAACTAATAACTCTCTGTCTTTCTCTCTCCCTGGCTTCTCCCTCTCTCAACAGATAAACTAACTAATAACTCTGTCTTTCTCTCTCCCTGGCTTCTCCCTCTCTCTAAACGAACTATTATCTCTGTCTTTCTCTCTCCCTGGCTTCTCCCTCTCTCTAAACTAACTATTAACTCTCTGTCTTTCTCTCTCCCTGGCTTCTCCCTCTCTCTAAACTAACTATTATCTCTGTCTTTCTCTCTCCCTGGCTTCTCCCTCTCTCTAAACTAACTATTATCTCTGTCTTTCTCTCTCCCTGGCTTCTCCCTCTCTCTAAACTAACTAATAACTCTGTCTTTCTCTCTCCCTGGCTTCTCCCTCTCTCTAAACTAACTAATAACTCTGTCTTTCTCTCTCCCTGGCTTCTCCCTCTCTCAACAGGTAAACTAACTAATAACTCTGTCTTTCTCTCTCCCTGGCTTCTCCCTCTCTCTAAACTAACTAATAACTCTCTGTCTGTCTCTCTCCCTGGCTTCTCCCTCTCTCAACAGGTAAACTAACTAATAACTCTCTGTCTTTCTCTCTCCCTGGCTTCTCCCTCTCTCTAAACTAACTAATAACTCTCTGTCTTTCTCTCTCCCTGGCTTCCCCCTCTCTCTAAACTAACTAATAACTCTCTGTCTTTCTCTCTCCCTGGCTTCTCCCTCTCTCAACAGGTAAACTAACTAATAACTCTCTGTCTTTCTCTCTCCCTGGCTTCTCCCCCTCTCTAAACTAACTAATAACTCTCTGTCTTTCTCTCTCCCTGGCTTCTCCCTCTCTCAACAGGTAAACTAACTAATAACTCTCTGTCTTTCTCTCTCCCTGGCTTCTCCCCCTCTCTAAACTAACTAATAACTCTCTTTCTTTCTCTCTCCCTGGCTTCTCCCTCTCTCAACAGATAAACTAACTAATAACTCTGTCTTTCTCTCTCCCTGGCTTCTCCCTCTCTCAACAGGTAAACTAACTAATAACTCTCTGTCTTTCTCTCTCCCTGGCTTCTCCCTCTCTCAACAGATAAACTAACTAATAACTCTGTCTTTCTCTCTCCCTGGCTTCTCCCTCTCTCTAAACTAACTATTATCTCTGTCTTTCTCTCTCCCTGGCTTCTCCCTCTCTCTAAACTAACTATTAACTCTCTGTCTTTCTCTCTCCCTGGCTTCACCCTCTCTCTAAACTAACTATTATCTCTGTCTTTCTCTCTCCCTGGCTTCTCCCTCTCTCTAAACTAACTAATAACTCTGTCTTTCTCTCTCCCTGGCTTCTCCCTCTCTCTAAACTAACTAATAACTCTGTCTTTCTCTCTCCCTGGCTTCTCCCTCTCTCAACAGGTAAACTAACTAATAACTCTCTGTCTTTCTCTCTCCCTGGCTTCTCCCTCTCTCTAAACTAACTAATAACTCTGTCTGTCTCTCTCCCTGGCTTCTCCCTCTCTCAACAGGTAAACTAACTAATAACTCTGTCTTTCTCTCTCCCTGGCTTCTCCCTCTCTCAACAGGTAAACTAACTAATAACTCTGTCTTTCTCTCTCCCTGGCTTCTCCCTCTCTCAACAGGTAACTAACTAATAACTCTGTCTTTCTCTCTCCCTGGCTTCTCCCTCTCTCAACAGGTAAACTAACTAATAACTCTCTGTCTTTCTCTCTCCCTGGCTTCTCCCTCTCTCAACAGGTAAACTAACTAATAACTCTCTGTCTTTCTCTCTCCCTGGCTTCTCCCTCTCTCTAAACTAACTAATAACTCTCTGTATTTCTCTCTCCCTGGCTTCTCCCTCTCTCTAAACTAACTAATAACTCTCTGTATTTCTCTCTCCCTGGCTTCTCCCTCTCTCTAAACTAACTATTATCTCTGTCTTTCTCTCTCCCTGGCTTCTCCCTCTCTCTAAACTAACTATTAACTCTCTGTCTTTCTCTCTCCCTGGCTTCTCCCTCTCTCTAAACTAACTATTATCTCTGTCTTTCTCTCTCCCTGGCTTCTCCCTCTCTCTAAACTAACTAATAACTCTGTCTTTCTCTCTCCCTGGCTTCTCCCTCTCTCTAAACTAACTAATAACTCTGTCTTTCTCTCTCCCTGGCTTCTCCCTCTCTCAACAGGTAAACTAACTAATAACTCTCTGTCTTTCTCTCTCCCTGGCTTCTCCCTCTCTCTAAACTAACTAATAACTCTGTCTGTCTCTCTCACTGGCTTCTCCCTCTCTCAACAGGTAAACTAACTAATAACTCTGTCTTTCTCTCTCCCTGGCTTCTCCCTCTCTCAACAGGTAAACTAACTAATAACTCTGTCTTTCTCTCTCCCTGGCTTCTCCCTCTCTCAACAGGTAAACTAACTAATAACTCTGTCTTTCTCTCTCCCTGGCTTCTCCCTCTCTCAACAGGTAAACTAACTAATAACTCTCTGTCTTTCTCTCTCCCTGGCTTCTCCCTCTCTCAACAGGTAAACTAACTAATAACTCTCTGTCTTTCTCTCTCCCTGGCTTCTCCCTCTCTCTAAACTAACTAATAACTCTCTGTCTTTCTCTCTCCCTGGCTTCTCCCTCTCTCAACAGGTAAACTAACTATTATCTCTGTCTTTCTCTCTCCCTGGCTTCTCCCTCTCTCTAAACTAACTAATAACTCTGTCTTTCTCTCTCCCTGGCTTCTCCCTCTCTCTAAACTAACTAATAACTCTGTCTTTCTCTCTCCCTGGCTTCTCCCTCTCTCAACAGGTAAACTAACTAATAACTCTCTGTCTTTCTCTCTCCCTGGCTTCTCCCTCTCTCTAAACTAACTAATAACTCTGTCTGTCTCTCTCCCTGGCTTCTCCCTCTCTCAACAGGTAAACTAACTAATAACTCTGTCTTTCTCTCTCCCTGGCTTCTCCCTCTCTCAACAGGTAAACTAACTAATAACTCTGTCTTTCTCTCTCCCTGGCTTCTCCCTCTCTCAACAGGTAAACTAACTAATAACTCTGTCTTTCTCTCTCCCTGGCTTCTCCCTCTCTCAACAGGTAAACTAACTAATAACTCTGTATTTCTCTCTCCCTGGCTTCTCCCTCTCTCAACAGGTAAACTAACTAATAACTCTCTGTCTTTCTCTCTCCCTGGCTTCTCCCTCTCTCAACAGGTAAACTAACTAATATCTCTGTCTTTCTCTCTCCCTGGCTTCTCCCCCTCTCTAAACTAACTAATAACTCTGTCTTTCTCTCTCCCTGGCTTCTCCCTCTCTCTAAACTAACTAATAACTCTCTGTCTTTCTCTCTCCCTGGCTTCTCCCTCTCTCTAAACTAACTAATAACTCTCTGTCTTTCTCTCTCCCTGGCTTCTCCCTCTCTCAACAGGTAAACTAACTAATAACTCTGTCTTTCTCTCTCCCTGGCTTCTCCCTCTCTCAACAGGTAAACTAACTAATAACTCTCTGTCTTTCTCTCTCCCTGGCTTCTCCCTCTCTCAACAGGTAAACTAACTAATATCTCTGTCTTTCTCTCTCCCTGGCTTCTCCCCCTCTCTAAACTAACTAATAACTCTGTCTTTCTCTCTCCCTGGCTTCTCCCTCTCTCTAAACTAACTAATAACTCTCTGTCTTTCTCTCTCCATGGCTTCTCCCTCTCTCTAAACTAACTAATAACTCTGTCTGTCTCTCTCCCTGGCTTCTCCCTCTCTCTAAACTAACTAATAACTCTGTCTTTCTCTCTCCCTGGCTTCTCCCTCTCTCTAAACTAACTAATAACTCTGTATTTCTCTCTCCCTGGCTTCTCCCTCTCTCAACAGGTAAACTAACTAATAACTCTCTGTCTTTCTCTCTCCCTGGCTTCTCCCTCTCTCAACAGGTAAACTAACTAATATCTCTGTCTTTCTCTCTCCCTGGCTTCTCCCCCTCTCTAAACTAACTAATAACTCTGTCTTTCTCTCTCCCTGGCTTCTCCCTCTCTCTAAACTAACTAATAACTCTCTGTCTTTCTCTCTCCCTGGCTTCTCCCTCTCTCTAAACTAACTAATAACTCTCTGTCTTTCTCTCTCCCTGGCTTCTCCCTCTCTCAACAGGTAAACTAACTAATATCTCTGTCTTTCTCTCTCCCTGGCTTCTCCCCCTCTCTAAACTAACTAATAACTCTGTCTTTCTCTCTCCCTGGCTTCTCCCTCTCTCTAAACTAACTAATAACTCTCTGTCTTTCTCTCTCCCTGGCTTCTCCCTCTCTCTAAACTAACTAATAACTCTCTGTCTTTCTCTCTCCCTGGCTTCTCCCTCTCTCAACAGGTAAACTAACTAATAACTCTGTCTTTCTCTCTCCCTGGCTTCTCCCTCTCTCAACAGGTAAACTAACTAATAACTCTCTGTCTTTCTCTCTCCCTGGCTTCTCCCTCTCTCAACAGGTAAACTAACTAATATCTCTGTCTTTCTCTCTCCCTGGCTTCTCCCCCTCTCTAAACTAACTAATAACTCTGTCTTTCTCTCTCCCTGGCTTCACCCTCTCTCTAAACTAACTAATAACTCTCTGTCTTTCTCTCTCCCTGGCTTCTCCCTCTCTCTAAACTAACTAATAACTCTGTCTGTCTCTCTCCCTGGCTTCTCCCTCTCTCTAAACTAACTAATAACTCTGTCTTTCTCTCTCCCTGGCTTCTCCCTCTCTCTAAACTAACTAATAACTCTCTGTCTTTCTCTCTCCCTGGCTTCTCCCTCTCTCTAAACTAACTAATAACTCTGTCTGTCTCTCTCCCTGGCTTCTCCCTCTCTCTAAACTAACTAATAACTCTGTCTTTCTCTCTCCCTGGCTTCTCCCTCTCTCTAAACTAACTAATAACTCTGTCTTTCTCTCTCCCTGGCTTCTCCCTCTCTCTACACTAACTATTATCTCTGTCTTTCTCTCTCCCTGGCTTCTCCCTCTCTCAACAGGTAAACTAACTAATAACTCTCTGTCTTTCTCTCTCCCTGGCTTCTCCCTCTCTCAACAGGTAAACTAACTAATATCTCTGTCTTTCTCTCTCCCTGGCTTCTCCCCCTCTCTAAACTAACTAATAACTCTGTCTTTCTCTCTCCCTGGCTTCTCCCTCTCTCTAAACTAACTAATAACTCTCTGTCTTTCTCTCTCCCTGGCTTCTCCCTCTCTCTAAACTAACTAATAACTCTGTCTGTCTCTCTCCCTGGCTTCCCCCTCTCTCTAAACTAACTAATAACTCTGTCTTTCTCTCTCCCTGGCTTCTCCCTCTCTCTAAACTAACTAATAACTCTCTGTCTTTCTCTCTCCCTGGCTTCTCCCTCTCTCTAAACTAACTAATAACTCTGTTTGTCTCTCTCCCTGGCTTCTCCCTCTCTCTAAACTAACTAATAACTCTGTCTTTCTCTCTCCCTGGCTTCTCCCTCTCTATAAACTAACTAATAACTCTGTCTTTCTCCCTCCCTGGCTTCTCCCTCTCTCTACACTAACTATTATCTCTGTCTTTCTCTCTCCCTGGCTTCTCCCTCTCTCTAAACTAACTAATAACTCTGTCTTTCTCTCTCCCTGGCTTCTCCCTCTCTCAACAGGTAAACTAACTAATAACTCTGTCTTTCTCTCTCCCTGGCTTCTCCCTCTCTCAACAGGTAAACTAACTAATAACTCTGTCTTTCTCTCTCCCTGGCTTCTCCCTCTCTCAACAGGTAAACTAACTAATAACTCTCTGTCTTTCTCTCTCCCTGGCTTCTCCCTCTCTCAACAGGTAAACTAACTAATAACTCTCTGTCTTTCTCTCTCCCTGGCTTCTCCCTCTCTCTAAACTAACTAATAACTCTCTGTCTTTCTCTCTCCCTGGCTTCTCCCTCTCTCAACAGGTAAACTAACTATTATCTCTGTCTTTCTCTCTCCCTGGCTTCTCCCTCTCTCTAAACTAACTAATAACTCTGTCTTTCTCTCTCCCTGGCTTCTCCCTCTCTCTAAACTAACTAATAACTCTGTCTTTCTCTCTCCCTGGCTTCTCCCTCTCTCAACAGGTAAACTAACAAATAACTCTCTGTCTTTCTCTCTCCCTGGCTTCTCCCTCTCTCTAAACTAACTAATAACTCTGTCTGTCTCTCTCCCTGGCTTCTCCCTCTCTCAACAGGTAAACTAACTAATAACTCTGTCTTTCTCTCTCCCTGGCTTCTCCCTCTCTCAACAGGTAAACTAACTAATAACTCTGTCTTTCTCTCTCCCTGGCTTCTCCCTCTCTCAACAGGTAAACTAACTAATAACTCTGTATTTCTCTCTCCCTGGCTTCTCCCTCTCTCAACAGGTAAACTAACTAATAACTTTCTGTCTTTCTCTCTCCCTGGCTTCTCCCTCTCTCAACAGGTAAACTAACTAATATCTCTGTCTTTCTCTCTCCCTGGCTTCTCCCCCTCTCTAAACTAACTAATAACTCTGTCTTTCTCTCTCCCTGGCTTCTCCCTCTCTCTAAACTAACTAATAACTCTCTGTCTTTCTCTCTCCCTGGCTTCTCCCTCTCTCTAAACTAACTAATAACTCTCTGTCTTTCTCTCTCCCTGGCTTCTCCCTCTCTCAACAGGTAAACTAACTAATAACTCTGTCTTTCTCTCTCCCTGGCTTCTCCCTCTCTCAACAGGTAAACTAACTATTAACTCTCTGTCTTTCTCTCTCCCTGGCTTCTCCCTCTCTCAACAGGTAAACTAACTAATAACTCTCTGTCTTTCTCTCTCCCTGGCTTCTCCCTCTCTCAACAGATAAACTAACTAATAACTCTGTCTTTCTCTCTCCCTGGCTTCTCCCTCTCTCTAAACTAACTATTATCTCTGTCTTTCTCTCTCCCTGGCTTCTCCCTCTCTCTAAACTAACTATTAACTCTCTGTCTTTCTCTCTCCCTGGCTTCACCCTCTCTCTAAACTAACTATTATCTCTGTCTTTCTCTCTCCCTGGCTTCTCCCTCTCTCTAAACTAACTAATAACTCTGTCTTTCTCTCTCCCTGGCTTCTCCCTCTCTCTAAACTAACTAATAACTCTGTCTTTCTCTCTCCCTGGCTTCTCCCTCTCTCAACAGGTAAACTAACTAATAACTCTCTGTCTTTCTCTCTCCCTGGCTTCTCCCTCTCTCTAAACTAACTAATAACTCTGTCTGTCTCTCTCCCTGGCTTCTCCCTCTCTCAACAGGTAAACTAACTAATAACTCTGTCTTTCTCTCTCCCTGGCTTCTCCCTCTCTCAACAGGTAAACTAACTAATAACTCTGTCTTTCTCTCTCCCTGGCTTCTCCCTCTCTCAACAGGTAACTAACTAATAACTCTGTCTTTCTCTCTCCCTGGCTTCTCCCTCTCTCAACAGGTAAACTAACTAATAACTCTCTGTCTTTCTCTCTCCCTGGCTTCTCCCTCTCTCAACAGGTAAACTAACTAATAACTCTCTGTCTTTCTCTCTCCCTGGCTTCTCCCTCTCTCTAAACTAACTAATAACTCTCTGTATTTCTCTCTCCCTGGCTTCTCCCTCTCTCTAAACTAACTAATAACTCTCTGTATTTCTCTCTCCCTGGCTTCTCCCTCTCTCTAAACTAACTATTATCTCTGTCTTTCTCTCTCCCTGGCTTCTCCCTCTCTCTAAACTAACTATTAACTCTCTGTCTTTCTCTCTCCCTGGCTTCTCCCTCTCTCTAAACTAACTATTATCTCTGTCTTTCTCTCTCCCTGGCTTCTCCCTCTCTCTAAACTAACTAATAACTCTGTCTTTCTCTCTCCCTGGCTTCTCCCTCTCTCTAAACTAACTAATAACTCTGTCTTTCTCTCTCCCTGGCTTCTCCCTCTCTCAACAGGTAAACTAACTAATAACTCTCTGTCTTTCTCTCTCCCTGGCTTCTCCCTCTCTCTAAACTAACTAATAACTCTGTCTGTCTCTCTCACTGGCTTCTCCCTCTCTCAACAGGTAAACTAACTAATAACTCTGTCTTTCTCTCTCCCTGGCTTCTCCCTCTCTCAACAGGTAAACTAACTAATAACTCTGTCTTTCTCTCTCCCTGGCTTCTCCCTCTCTCAACAGGTAAACTAACTAATAACTCTGTCTTTCTCTCTCCCTGGCTTCTCCCTCTCTCAACAGGTAAACTAACTAATAACTCTCTGTCTTTCTCTCTCCCTGGCTTCTCCCTCTCTCAACAGGTAAACTAACTAATAACTCTCTGTCTTTCTCTCTCCCTGGCTTCTCCCTCTCTCTAAACTAACTAATAACTCTCTGTCTTTCTCTCTCCCTGGCTTCTCCCTCTCTCAACAGGTAAACTAACTATTATCTCTGTCTTTCTCTCTCCCTGGCTTCTCCCTCTCTCTAAACTAACTAATAACTCTGTCTTTCTCTCTCCCTGGCTTCTCCCTCTCTCTAAACTAACTAATAACTCTGTCTTTCTCTCTCCCTGGCTTCTCCCTCTCTCAACAGGTAAACTAACTAATAACTCTCTGTCTTTCTCTCTCCCTGGCTTCTCCCTCTCTCTAAACTAACTAATAACTCTGTCTGTCTCTCTCCCTGGCTTCTCCCTCTCTCAACAGGTAAACTAACTAATAACTCTGTCTTTCTCTCTCCCTGGCTTCTCCCTCTCTCAACAGGTAAACTAACTAATAACTCTGTCTTTCTCTCTCCCTGGCTTCTCCCTCTCTCAACAGGTAAACTAACTAATAACTCTGTCTTTCTCTCTCCCTGGCTTCTCCCTCTCTCAACAGGTAAACTAACTAATAACTCTGTATTTCTCTCTCCCTGGCTTCTCCCTCTCTCAACAGGTAAACTAACTAATAACTCTCTGTCTTTCTCTCTCCCTGGCTTCTCCCTCTCTCAACAGGTAAACTAACTAATATCTCTGTCTTTCTCTCTCCCTGGCTTCTCCCCCTCTCTAAACTAACTAATAACTCTGTCTTTCTCTCTCCCTGGCTTCTCCCTCTCTCTAAACTAACTAATAACTCTCTGTCTTTCTCTCTCCCTGGCTTCTCCCTCTCTCTAAACTAACTAATAACTCTCTGTCTTTCTCTCTCCCTGGCTTCTCCCTCTCTCAACAGGTAAACTAACTAATAACTCTGTCTTTCTCTCTCCCTGGCTTCTCCCTCTCTCAACAGGTAAACTAACTAATAACTCTCTGTCTTTCTCTCTCCCTGGCTTCTCCCTCTCTCAACAGGTAAACTAACTAATATCTCTGTCTTTCTCTCTCCCTGGCTTCTCCCCCTCTCTAAACTAACTAATAACTCTGTCTTTCTCTCTCCCTGGCTTCTCCCTCTCTCTAAACTAACTAATAACTCTCTGTCTTTCTCTCTCCATGGCTTCTCCCTCTCTCTAAACTAACTAATAACTCTGTCTGTCTCTCTCCCTGGCTTCTCCCTCTCTCTAAACTAACTAATAACTCTGTCTTTCTCTCTCCCTGGCTTCTCCCTCTCTCTAAACTAACTAATAACTCTGTATTTCTCTCTCCCTGGCTTCTCCCTCTCTCAACAGGTAAACTAACTAATAACTCTCTGTCTTTCTCTCTCCCTGGCTTCTCCCTCTCTCAACAGGTAAACTAACTAATATCTCTGTCTTTCTCTCTCCCTGGCTTCTCCCCCTCTCTAAACTAACTAATAACTCTGTCTTTCTCTCTCCCTGGCTTCTCCCTCTCTCTAAACTAACTAATAACTCTCTGTCTTTCTCTCTCCCTGGCTTCTCCCTCTCTCTAAACTAACTAATAACTCTCTGTCTTTCTCTCTCCCTGGCTTCTCCCTCTCTCAACAGGTAAACTAACTAATAACTCTGTCTTTCTCTCTCCCTGGCTTCTCCCTCTCTCAACAGGTAAACTAACTAATAACTCTCTGTCTTTCTCTCTCCCTGGCTTCTCCCTCTCTCAACAGGTAAACTAACTAATATCTCTGTCTTTCTCTCTCCCTGGCTTCTCCCCCTCTCTAAACTAACTAATAACTCTGTCTTTCTCTCTCCCTGGCTTCACCCTCTCTCTAAACTAACTAATAACTCTCTGTCTTTCTCTCTCCCTGGCTTCTCCCTCTCTCTAAACTAACTAATAACTCTGTCTGTCTCTCTCCCTGGCTTCTCCCTCTCTCTAAACTAACTAATAACTCTGTCTTTCTCTCTCCCTGGCTTCTCCCTCTCTCTAAACTAACTAATAACTCTCTGTCTTTCTCTCTCCCTGGCTTCTCCCTCTCTCTAAACTAACTAATAACTCTGTCTGTCTCTCTCCCTGGCTTCTCCCTCTCTCTAAACTAACTAATAACTCTGTCTTTCTCTCTCCCTGGCTTCTCCCTCTCTCTAAACTAACTAATAACTCTGTCTTTCTCTCTCCCTGGCTTCTCCCTCTCTCTACACTAACTATTATCTCTGTCTTTCTCTCTCCCTGGCTTCTCCCTCTCTCAACAGGTAAACTAACTAATAACTCTCTGTCTTTCTCTCTCCCTGGCTTCTCCCTCTCTCAACAGGTAAACTAACTAATATCTCTGTCTTTCTCTCTCCCTGGCTTCTCCCCCTCTCTAAACTAACTAATAACTCTGTCTTTCTCTCTCCCTGGCTTCTCCCTCTCTCTAAACTAACTAATAACTCTCTGTCTTTCTCTCTCCCTGGCTTCTCCCTCTCTCTAAACTAACTAATAACTCTGTCTGTCTCTCTCCCTGGCTTCCCCCTCTCTCTAAACTAACTAATAACTCTGTCTTTCTCTCTCCCTGGCTTCTCCCTCTCTCTAAACTAACTAATAACTCTCTGTCTTTCTCTCTCCCTGGCTTCTCCCTCTCTCTAAACTAACTAATAACTCTGTTTGTCTCTCTCCCTGGCTTCTCCCTCTCTCTAAACTAACTAATAACTCTGTCTTTCTCTCTCCCTGGCTTCTCCCTCTCTATAAACTAACTAATAACTCTGTCTTTCTCCCTCCCTGGCTTCTCCCTCTCTCTACACTAACTATTATCTCTGTCTTTCTCTCTCCCTGGCTTCTCCCTCTCTCTAAACTAACTAATAACTCTGTCTTTCTCTCTCCCTGGCTTCTCCCTCTCTCAACAGGTAAACTAACTAATAACTCTGTCTTTCTCTCTCCCTGGCTTCTCCCTCTCTCAACAGGTAAACTAACTAATAACTCTGTCTTTCTCTCTCCCTGGCTTCTCCCTCTCTCAACAGGTAAACTAACTAATAACTCTCTGTCTTTCTCTCTCCCTGGCTTCTCCCTCTCTCAACAGGTAAACTAACTAATAACTCTCTGTCTTTCTCTCTCCCTGGCTTCTCCCTCTCTCTAAACTAACTAATAACTCTCTGTCTTTCTCTCTCCCTGGCTTCTCCCTCTCTCAACAGGTAAACTAACTATTATCTCTGTCTTTCTCTCTCCCTGGCTTCTCCCTCTCTCTAAACTAACTAATAACTCTGTCTTTCTCTCTCCCTGGCTTCTCCCTCTCTCTAAACTAACTAATAACTCTGTCTTTCTCTCTCCCTGGCTTCTCCCTCTCTCAACAGGTAAACTAACAAATAACTCTCTGTCTTTCTCTCTCCCTGGCTTCTCCCTCTCTCTAAACTAACTAATAACTCTGTCTGTCTCTCTCCCTGGCTTCTCCCTCTCTCAACAGGTAAACTAACTAATAACTCTGTCTTTCTCTCTCCCTGGCTTCTCCCTCTCTCAACAGGTAAACTAACTAATAACTCTGTCTTTCTCTCTCCCTGGCTTCTCCCTCTCTCAACAGGTAAACTAACTAATAACTCTGTATTTCTCTCTCCCTGGCTTCTCCCTCTCTCAACAGGTAAACTAACTAATAACTTTCTGTCTTTCTCTCTCCCTGGCTTCTCCCTCTCTCAACAGGTAAACTAACTAATATCTCTGTCTTTCTCTCTCCCTGGCTTCTCCCCCTCTCTAAACTAACTAATAACTCTGTCTTTCTCTCTCCCTGGCTTCTCCCTCTCTCTAAACTAACTAATAACTCTCTGTCTTTCTCTCTCCCTGGCTTCTCCCTCTCTCTAAACTAACTAATAACTCTCTGTCTTTCTCTCTCCCTGGCTTCTCCCTCTCTCAACAGGTAAACTAACTAATAACTCTGTCTTTCTCTCTCCCTGGCTTCTCCCTCTCTCAACAGGTAAACTAACTAATAACTCTCTGTCTTTCTCTCTCCCTGGCTTCTCCCTCTCTCAACAGGTAAACTAACTAATATCTCTGTCTTTCTCTCTCCCTGGCTTCTCCCCCTCTCTAAACTAACTAATAACTCTGTCTTTCTCTCTCCCTGGCTTCTCCCTCTCTCTAAACTAACTAATAACTCTCTGTCTTTCTCTCTCCCTGGCTTCTCCCTCTCTCTAAACTAACTAATAACTCTGTCTGTCTCTCTCCCTGGCTTCTCCCTCTCTCTAAACTAACTAATAACTCTGTCTTTCTCTCTCCCTGGCTTCTCCCTCTCTCTAAACTAACTAATAACTCTCTGTCTTTCTCTCTCCCTGGCTTCTCCCTCTCTCTAAACTAACTAATAACTCTGTCTGTCTCTCTCCCTGGCTTCTCCCTCTCTCTAAACTAACTAATAACTCTGTCTTTCTCTCTCCCTGGCTTCTCCCTCTGTCTAAACTAACTAATAACTCTGTCTTTCTCTCTCCCTGGCTTCTCCCTCTCTCTACACTAACTATTATCTCTGTCTTTCTCTCTCCCTGGCTTCTCCCTCTCTCTAAACTAACTAATAACTCTGTCTTTCTCTCTCCCTGGCTTCTCCCTCTCTCAACAGGTAAACTAACTAATAACTCTCTGTCTTTCTCTCTCCCTGGCTTCCCCCTCTCTCTAAACTAACTAATAACTCTGTCTTTCTCTCTCCCTGGCTTCTCCCTCTCTCTAAACTAACTAATAACTCTCTGTCTTTCTCTCTCCCTGGCTTCCCCCTCTCTCTAAACTAACTAATAACTCTGTCTTTCTCTCTCCCTGGCTTCTCCCTCTCTCTAAACTAACTAATAACTCTCTGTCTTTCTCTCTCCCTGGCTTCTCCCTCTCTCTAAACTAACTAATAACTCTCTGTCTTTCTCTCTCCCTGGCTTCTCCCTCTCTCTAAACTAACTAATAACTCTGTCTGTCTCTCTCCCTGGCTTCCCCCTCTCTCTAAACTAACTAATAACTCTGTCTTTCTCTCTCCCTGGCTTCTCCCTCTCTCTAAACTAACTAATAACTCTCTGTCTTTCTCTCTCCCTGGCTTCTCCCTCTCTCTAAACTAACTAATAACTCTGTTTGTCTCTCTCCCTGGCTTCTCCCTCTCTCTAAACTAACTAATAACTCTGTCTTTCTCTCTCCCTGGCTTCTCCCTCTCTATAAACTAACTAATAACTCTGTCTTTCTCCCTCCCTGGCTTCTCCCTCTCTCTACACTAACTATTATCTCTGTCTTTCTCTCTCCCTGGCTTCCCCCTCTCTCTAAACTAACTAATAACTCTGTATTTCTCTCTCCCTGGCTTCTCCCTCTCTCTAAACTAACTAATAACTCTCTGTCTTTCTCTCTCCCTGGCTTCTCCCTCTCTCTAAACTAACTAATAACTCTCTGTCTTTCTCTCTCCCTGGCTTCTCCCTCTCTCTAAACTAACTAATAACTCTGTCTTTCTCTCTCCCTGGCTTCTCCCTCTCTCAACAGGTAAACTAACTAATAACTCTGTCTTTCTCTCTCCCTGGCTTCTCCCTCTCTCTAAACTAACTAATAACTCTGTCTTTCTCTCTCCCTGGCTTCTCCCTCTCTCAACAGGTAAACTAACTAATAACTCTGTCTTTCTCTCTCCCTGGCTTCTCCCTCTCTCAACAGGTAAACTAACTAATAACTCTGTCTTTCTCTCTCCCTGGCTTCTCCCTCTCTCTAAACTAACTAATAACTCTGTCTTTCTCTCTCCCTGGCTTCTCCCTCTCTCAACAGGTAAACTAACTATTAACTCTGTCTTTCTCTCTCCCTGGCTTCTCCCTCTCTCTAAACTAACTAATAACTCTGTATTTCTCTCTCCCTGGCTTTCTCCCTCTCTCTAAACTAACTAATAACTCTGTCTTTCTCTCTCCCTGGCTTCTCCCTCTCTCAACAGGTAAACTAACTAATAACTCTGTATTTCTCTCTCCCTGGCTTCTCCCTCTCTCAACAGATAAACTAACTATTAACTCTGTCTTTCTCTCTCCCTGGCTTCCCCCTCTCTCAACAGATAAACTAACTAATAACTCTGTCTTTCTCTCTCCCTGGCTTCTCCCTCTCTCAACAGGTAAACTAACTAATAACTCTGTATTTCTCTCTCCCTGGCTTCTCCCTCTCTCAACAGGTAAACTAACTAATAACTCTGTATTTCTCTCTCCCTGGCTTCTCCCTCTCTCAACAGATAAACGAACTATTAACTCTGTCTTTCTCTCTCCCTGGCTTCTCCCTCTCTCAACAGATAAACTAACTAATAACTCTGTCTTTCTCTCTCCCTGGCTTCTCCCTCTCTCAACAGGTAAACTAACTAATAACTCTGTATTTCTCTCTCCCTGGCTTCTCCCTCTCTCAACAGATAAACTAACTAATAACTCTGTCTTTCTCTCTCCCTGGCTTCTCCCTCTCTCAACAGGTAAACTAACTAATAACTCTGTATTTCTCTCTCCCTGGCTTCTCCCTCTCTCAACAGGTAAACTAACTAATAACTCTGTCTTTCTCTCTCCCTGGCTTCTCCCTCTCTCAACAGGTAAACTAACTATTAACTATGTTTTTCTCTCTCCCTGGCTTCTCCCTCTCTCTAAACTAACTAATAACTCTCTGTCTTTCTCTCTCCCTGGCTTCTCCCTCTCTCAACAGGTAAACTAACTAATAACTCTGTCTTTCTCTCTCCCTGGCTTCTCCCTCTCTCTAAACTAACTAATAACTCTGTCTTTCTCTCTCCCTGGCTTCTCCCTCTCTCAACAGGTAAACTAACTATTAACTCTCTGTCTTTCTCTCTCCCTGGCTTCTCCCTCTCTCAACAGGTAAACTAACTAATAACTCTGTATTTCTCTCTCCCTGGCTTCTCCCTCTCTCAACAGGTAAACTAACTAATAACTCTGTCTTTCTCTCTCCCTGGCTTCTCCCTCTCTCAACAGGTAAACTAACTATTAACTCTGTCTTTCTCTCTCCCTGGCTTCTCCCTCTCTCTAAACTAACTAATAACTCTCTGTCTTTCTCTCTCCCTGGCTTCTCCCTCTCTCAACAGGTAAACTAACTATTAACTCTGTCTTTCTCTCTCCCTGGCTTCTCCCTCTCTCTAAACTAACTAATAACTCTCTGTCTTTCTCTCTCCCTGGCTTCTCCCTCTCTCAACAGGTAAACTAACTAATAACTCTCTGTCTTTCTCTCTCCCTGGCTTCTCCCTCTCTCAACAGGTAAACTAACTAATAACTCTGTCTTTCTCTCTCCCTGGCTTCTCCCTCTCTCTAAACTAACTAATAACTCTCTGTCTTTCTCTCTCCCTGGCTTCTCCCTCTCTCAACAGGTAAACTAACTAATAACTCTGTCTTTCTCTCTCCCTGGCTTCTCCCTCTCTCAACAGGTAAACTAACTAATAACTCTGTCTTTCTCTCTCCCTGGCTTCTCCCTCTCTCTAAACTAACTAATAACTCTCTGTCTTTCTCTCTCCCTGGCTTCTCCCTCTCTCTAAACTAACTAATAACTCTCTGTCTTTCTCTCTCCCTGGCTTCTCCCTCTCTCTAAACTAACTAATAACTCTGTCTGTCTCTCTCCCTGGCTTCTCCCTCTCTCTAAACTAACTAATAACTCTGTCTTTCTCTCTCCCTGGCTTCTCCCTCTCTCTAAACTAACTAATAACTCTCTGTCTTTCTCTCTCCCTGGCTTCTCCCTCTCTCTAAACTAACTAATAACTCTGTCTGTCTCTCTCCCTGGCTTCTCCCTCTCTCTAAACTAACTAATAACTCTGTCTTTCTCTCTCCCTGGCTTCTCCCTCTCTCTAAACTAACTAATAACTCTGTCTTTCTCTCTCCCTGGCTTCTCCCTCTCTCTACACTAACTATTATCTCTGTCTTTCTCTCTCCCTGGCTTCTCCCTCTCTCTAAACTAACTAATAACTCTGTCTTTCTCTCTCCCTGGCTTCTCCCTCTCTCAACAGGTAAACTAACTATTAACTCTGTCTTTCTCTCTCCCTGGCTTCTCCCTCTCTCTAAACTAACTAATAACTCTCTGTCTTTCTCTCTCCCTGGCTTCTCCCTCTCTCAACAGGTAAACTAACTATTAACTCTGTCTTTCTCTCTCCCTGGCTTCCCCCTCTCTCTAAACTAACTAATAACTCTCTGTCTTTCTCTCTCCCTGGCTTCGCCCTCTCTCAACAGGTAAACTAACTAATAACTCTCTGTCTTTCTCTCTCCCTGGCTTCTCCCTCTCTCAACAGGTAAACTAACTAATAACTCTGTCTTTCTCTCTCCCTGGCTTCTCCCTCTCTCTAAACTAACTAATAACTCTCTGTCTTTCTCTCTCCCTGGCTTCTCCCTCTCTCAACAGGTAAACTAACTAATAACTCTGTCTTTCTCTCTCCCTGGCTTCTCCCTCTCTCAACAGGTAAACTAACTAATAACTCTGTCTTTCTCTCTCCCTGGCTTCTCCCTCTCTCTAAACTAACTAATAACTCTCTGTCTTTCTCTCTCCCTGGCTTCTCCCTCTCTCTAAACTAACTAATAACTCTCTGTCTTTCTCTCTCCCTGGCTTCTCCCTCTCTCTAAACTAACTAATAACTCTGTCTGTCTCTCTCCCTGGCTTCTCCCTCTCTCTAAACTAACTAATAACTCTGTCTTTCTCTCTCCCTGGCTTCTCCCTCTCTCTAAACTAACTAATAACTCTCTGTCTTTCTCTCTCCCTGGCTTCTCCCTCTCTCTAAACTAACTAATAACTCTGTCTGTCTCTCTCCCTGGCTTCTCCCTCTCTCTAAACTAACTAATAACTCTGTCTTTCTCTCTCCCTGGCTTCTCCCTCTCTCTAAACTAACTAATAACTCTGTCTTTCTCTCTCCCTGGCTTCTCCCTCTCTCTACACTAACTATTATCTCTGTCTTTCTCTCTCCCTGGCTTCTCCCTCTCTCTAAACTAACTAATAACTCTGTCTTTCTCTCTCCCTGGCTTCTCCCTCTCTCAACAGGTAAACTAACTAATAACTCTCTGTCTTTCTCTCTCCCTGGCTTCTCCCTCTCTCAACAGGTAAACTAACTAATATCTCTGTCTTTCTCTCTCCCTGGCTTCTCCCCCTCTCTAAACTAACTAATAACTCTGTCTTTCTCTCTCCCTGGCTTCTCCCTCTCTCTAAACTAACTAATAACTCTCTGTCTTTCTCTCTCCCTGGCTTCTCCCTCTCTCTAAACTAACTAATAACTCTGTCTGTCTCTCTCCCTGGCTTCCCCCTCTCTCTAAACTAACTAATAACTCTGTCTTTCTCTCTCCCTGGCTTCTCCCTCTCTCTAAACTAACTAATAACTCTCTGTCTTTCTCTCTCCCTGGCTTCTCCCTCTCTCTAAACTAACTAATAACTCTGTTTGTCTCTCTCCCTGGCTTCTCCCTCTCTCTAAACTAACTAATAACTCTGTCTTTCTCTCTCCCTGGCTTCTCCCTCTCTATAAACTAACTAATAACTCTGTCTTTCTCCCTCCCTGGCTTCTCCCTCTCTCTACACTAACTATTATCTCTGTCTTTCTCTCTCCCTGGCTTCCCCCTCTCTCTAAACTAACTAATAACTCTGTATTTCTCTCTCCCTGGCTTCTCCCTCTCTCTAAACTAACTAATAACTCTCTGTCTTTCTCTCTCCCTGGCTTCTCCCTCTCTCTAAACTAACTAATAACTCTCTGTCTTTCTCTCTCCCTGGCTTCTCCCTCTCTCTAAACTAACTAATAACTCTCTGTCTTTCTCTCTCCCTGGCTTCTCCCTCTCTCAACAGGTAAACTAACTAATAACTCTGTCTTTCTCTCTCCCTGGCTTCTCCCTCTCTCTAAACTAACTAATAACTCTGTCTTTCTCTCTCCCTGGCTTCTCCCTCTCTCAACAGGTAAACTAACTATTAACTCTCTGTCTTTCTCTCTCCCTGGCTTCTCCCTCTCTCAACAGGTAAACTAACTAATAACTCTGTATTTCTCTCTCCCTGGCTTCTCCCTCTCTCAACAGGTAAACTAACTAATAACTCTGTCTTTCTCTCTCCCTGGCTTCTCCCTCTCTCAACAGGTAAACTAACTATTAACTCTGTCTTTCTCTCTCCCTGGCTTCTCCCTCTCTCTAAACTAACTAATAACTCTCTGTCTTTCTCTCTCCCTGGCTTCTCCCTCTCTCAACAGGTAAACTAACTATTAACTCTGTCTTTCTCTCTCCCTGGCTTCTCCCTCTCTCTAAACTAACTAATAACTCTCTGTCTTTCTCTCTCCCTGGCTTCTCCCTCTCTCAACAGGTAAACTAACTAATAACTCTGTCTTTCTCTCTCCCTGGCTTCTCCCTCTCTCAACAGGTAAACTAACTAATAACTCTGTCTTTCTCTCTCCCTGGCTTCTCCCTCTCTCTAAACTAACTAATAACTCTCTGTCTTTCTCTCTCCCTGGCTTCTCCCTCTCTCTAAACTAACTAATAACTCTCTGTCTTTCTCTCTCCCTGGCTTCTCCCTCTCTCTAAACTAACTAATAACTCTGTCTGTCTCTCTCCCTGGCTTCTCCCTCTCTCTAAACTAACTAATAACTCTGTCTTTCTCTCTCCCTGGCTTCTCCCTCTCTCTAAACTAACTAATAACTCTCTGTCTTTCTCTCTCCCTGGCTTCTCCCTCTCTCTAAACTAACTAATAACTCTGTCTGTCTCTCTCCCTGGCTTCTCCCTCTCTCTAAACTAACTAATAACTCTGTCTTTCTCTCTCCCTGGCTTCCCCCTCTCTCTAAACTAACTAATAACTCTGTCTTTCTCTCTCCCTGGCTTCTCCCTCTCTCTACACTAACTATTATCTCTGTCTTTCTCTCTCCCTGGCTTCTCCCTCTCTCTAAACTAACTAATAACTCTGTCTTTCTCTCTCCCTGGCTTCTCCCTCTCTCAACAGGTAAACTAACTAATAACTCTCTGTCTTTCTCTCTCCCTGGCTTCTCCCTCTCTCAACAGGTAAACTAACTAATATCTCTGTCTTTCTCTCTCCCTGGCTTCTCCCCCTCTCTAAACTAACTAATAACTCTGTCTTTCTCTCTCCCTGGCTTCTCCCTCTCTCTAAACTAACTAATAACTCTCTGTCTTTCTCTCTCCCTGGCTTCTCCCTCTCTCTAAACTAACTAATAACTCTGTCTGTCTCTCTCCCTGGCTTCCCCCTCTCTCTAAACTAACTAATAACTCTGTCTTTCTCTCTCCCTGGCTTCTCCCTCTCTCTAAACTAACTAATAACTCTCTGTCTTTCTCTCTCCCTGGCTTCTCCCTCTCTCTAAACTAACTAATAACTCTGTTTGTCTCTCTCCCTGGCTTCTCCCTCTCTCTAAACTAACTAATAACTCTGTCTTTCTCTCTCCCTGGCTTCTCCCTCTCTATAAACTAACTAATAACTCTGTCTTTCTCCCTCCCTGGCTTCTCCCTCTCTCTACACTAACTATTATCTCTGTCTTTCTCTCTCCCTGGCTTCCCCCTCTCTCTAAACTAACTAATAACTCTGTATTTCTCTCTCCCTGGCTTCTCCCTCTCTCTAAACTAACTAATAACTCTCTGTCTTTCTCTCTCCCTGGCTTCTCCCTCTCTCTAAACTAACTAATAACTCTCTGTCTTTCTCTCTCCCTGGCTTCTCCCTCTCTCTAAACTAACTAATAACTCTGTCTTTCTCTCTCCCTGGCTTCTCCCTCTCTCTAAACTAACTATTAACTCTCTGTCTTTCTCTCTCCCTGGCTTCTCCCTCTCTCTAAACTAACTAATAACTCTGTCTTTCTCTCTCCCTGGCTTCTCCCTCTCTCTACACTAACTATTATCTCTGTCTTTCTCTCTCCCTGGCTTCTCCCTCTCTCTAAACTAACTAATAACTCTGTATTTCTCTCTCCCTGGCTTCTCCCTCTCTCTAAACTAACTAATAACTCTCTGTCTTTCTCTCTCCCTGGCTTCTCCCTCTCTCTAAACTAACTAATAACTCTGTCTTTCTCTCTCCCTGGCTTCTCCCTCTCTCAACAGGTAAACTAACTAATAACTCTCTGTCTTTCTCTCTCCCTGGCTTCTCCCTCTCTCTAAACTAACTAATAACTCTGTCTTTCTCTCTCCCTGGCTTCTCCCTCTCTCTAAACTAACTATTAACTCTGTCTTTCTCTCTCCCTGGCTTCTCCCTCTCTCTAAACTAACTAATAACTCTGTCTTTCTCTCTCCCTGGCTTCTCCCTCTCTCTAAACTAACTAATAACTCTCTGTCTTTCTCTCTCCCTGGCTTCTCCCCCTCTCTAAACTAACTAATAACTCTCTGTCTTTCTCTCTCCCTGGCTTCTCCCTCTCTCAACAGGTAAACTAACTAATAACTCTGTCTTTCTCTCTCCCTGGCTTCTCCCTCTCTCTAAACTAACTAATAACTCTGTCTTTCTCTCTCCCTGGCTTCTCCCTCTCTCAACAGGTAAACTAACTAATAACTCTCTGTCTTTCTCTCTCCCTGGCTTCTCCCTCTCTCTAAACTAACTAATAACTCTGTCTTTCTCTCTCCCTGGCTTCTCCCTCTCTCTAAACTAACTAATAACTCTCTGTCTTTCTCTCTCCCTGGCTTCTCCCTCTCTCAACAGGTAAACTAACTAATAACTCTCTGTCTTTCTCTCTCCCTGGCTTCTCCCTCTCTCTAAACTAACTAATAACTCTGTCTTTCTCTCTCCCTGGCTTCTCCCTCTCTCAACAGGTAAACTAACTAATAACTCTCTGTCTTTCTCTCTCCCTGGCTTCTCCCTCTCTCTAAACTAACTAATAACTCTGTCTTTCTCTCTCCCTGGCTTCTCCCTCTCTCTAAACTAACTAATAACTCTCTGTCTTTCTCTCTCCCTGGCTTCTCCCTCTCTCAACAGGTAAACTAACTAATAACTCTCTGTCTTTCTCTCTCCCTGGCTTCTCCCTCTCTCTAAACTAACTAATAACTCTGTCTTTCTCTCTCCCTGGCTTCTCCCTCTCTCAACAGGTAAACTAACTATTAACTCTGTCTTTCTCTCTCCCTGGCTTCTCCCTCTCTCTAAACTAACTAATAACTCTGTATTTCTCTCTCCCTGGCTTCTCCCTCTCTCTAAACTAACTAATAACTCTGTCTTTCTCTCTCCCTGGCTTCTCCCTCTCTCAACAGGTAAACTAACTAATAACTCTGTATTTCTCTCTCCCTGGCTTCTCCCTCTCTCAACAGATAAACTAACTATTAACTCTGTCTTTCTCTCTCCCTGGCTTCTCCCTCTCTCAACAGATAAACTAACTAATAACTCTGTCTTTCTCTCTCCCTGGCTTCTCCCTCTCTCAACAGGTAAACTAACTAATAACTCTGTATTTCTCTCTCCCTGGCTTCTCCCTCTCTCAACAGGTAAACTAACTAATAACTCTGTATTTCTCTCTCCCTGGCTTCTCCCTCTCTCAACAGATAAACGAACTATTAACTCTGTCTTTCTCTCTCCCTGGCTTCTCCCTCTCTCAACAGATAAACTAACTAATAACTCTGTCTTTCTCTCTCCCTGGCTTCTCCCTCTCTCAACAGGTAAACTAACTAATAACTCTGTATTTCTCTCTCCCTGGCTTCTCCCTCTCTCAACAGGTAAACTAACTAATAACTCTGTATTTCTCTCTCCCTGGCTTCTCCCTCTCTCAACAGGTAAACTAACTAATAACTCTGTATTTCTCTCTCCCTGGCTTCTCCCTCTCTCAACAGATAAACGAACTATTAACTCTGTCTTTCTCTCTCCCTGGCTTCTCCCTCTCTCAACAGATAAACTAACTAATAACTCTGTCTTTCTCTCTCCCTGGCTTCTCCCTCTCTCAACAGGTAAACTAACTAATAACTCTGTATTTCTCTCTCCCTGGCTTCTCCCTCTCTCAACAGATAAACTAACTAATAACTCTGTCTTTCTCTCTCCCTGGCTTCTCCCTCTCTCAACAGGTAAACTAACTAATAACTCTGTATTTCTCTCTCCCTGGCTTCTCCCTCTCTCAACAGGTAAACTAACTAATAACTCTGTCTTTCTCTCTCCCTGGCTTCTCCCTCTCTCAACAGGTAAACTAACTATTAACTCTGTTTTTCTCTCTCCCTGGCTTCTCCCTCTCTCTAAACTAACTAATAACTCTCTGTCTTTCTCTCTCCCTGGCTTCTCCCTCTCTCAACAGGTAAACTAACTAATAACTCTGTCTTTCTCTCTCCCTGGCTTCTCCCTCTCTCTAAACTAACTAATAACTCTGTCTTTCTCTCTCCCTGGCTTCTCCCTCTCTCAACAGGTAAACTAACTATTAACTCTCTGTCTTTCTCTCTCCCTGGCTTCTCCCTCTCTCAACAGGTAAACTAACTAATAACTCTGTATTTCTCTTTCCCTGGCTTCTCCCTCTCTCAACAGGTAAACTAACTAATAACTCTGTCTTTCTCTCTCCCTGGCTTCTCCCTCTCTCAACAGGTAAACTAACTATTAACTCTGTCTTTCTCTCTCCCTGGCTTCTCCCTCTCTCTAAACTAACTAATAACTCTCTGTCTTTCTCTCTCCCTGGCTTCTCCCTCTCTCAACAGGTAAACTAACTATTAACTCTGTCTTTCTCTCTCCCTGGCTTCTCCCTCTCTCTAAACTAACTAATAACTCTCTGTCTTTCTCTCTCCCTGGCTTCTCCCTCTCTCAACAGGTAAACTAACTAATAACTCTCTGCCTTTCTCTCTCCCTGGCTTCTCCCTCTCTCAACAGGTAAACTAACTAATAACTCTGTCTTTCTCTCTCCCTGGCTTCTAACTCTCTCTAAACTAACTAATAACTCTCTGTCTTTCTCTCTCCCTGGCTTCTCCCTCTCTCAACAGGTAAACTAACTAATAACTCTGTCTTTCTCTCTCCCTGGCTTCTCCCTCTCTCAACAGGTAAACTAACTAATAACTCTGTCTTTCTCTCTCCCTGGCTTCTCCCTCTCTCTAAACTAACTAATAACTCTCTGTCTGTCTCTCTCCCTGGCTTCTCCCTCTCTCAACAGGTAAACTAACTAATAACTCTCTGTCTTTCTCTCTCCCTGGCTTCTCCCTCTCTCTAAACTAACTAATAACTCTCTGTCTTTCTCTCTCCCTGGCTTCTCCCTCTCTCTAAACTAACTAATAACTCTCTGTCTTTCTCTCTCCCTGGCTTCTCCCTCTCTCAACAGGTAAACTAACTAATAACTCTCTGTCTTTCTCTCTCCCTGGCTTCTCCCCCTCTCTAAACTAACTAATAACTCTCTGTCTTTCTCTCTCCCTGGCTTCTCCCTCTCTCAACAGGTAAACTAACTAATAACTCTCTGTCTTTCTCTCTCCCTGGCTTCTCCCCCTCTCTAAACTAACTAATAACTCTCTTTCTTTCTCTCTCCCTGGCTTCTCCCTCTCTCAACAGATAAACTAACTAATAACTCTGTATTTCTCTCTCCCTGGCTTCTCCCTCTCTCTAAACTAACTAATAACTCTCTGTCTTTCTCTTTATGGTGACAATAACACCCTCCATTCACCTTTTATGGTGACAATAACACCCTCCGTTCACCTTCTATAGTGACAATAACACCCTCCATTCACCTTCTATGGTGACAATAACACCCTCCATTCACCTGTTATGGTGACAATAACACCCTCCGTTCACCTTCTATGGTGACAATAACACCCTCCATTCACCTTCTATGGTGACAATAACACCCTCCATTCACCTTCTATGGTGACAATAACACCCTCCATTCACCTTCTATGGTGACAATAACACCCTCCGTTCACCTTCTATGGTGACAATAACACCCTCCATTCACCTTCTATGGTGACAATAACACCCTCCATTCACCTTCTATGGTGACAATAACACCCTCCATTCACCTTCTATGGTGACAATAACACCCTCCATTCACCTTATATGGTGACAATAACACCCTCCGTTCACCTTCTATGGTGACAATAACACCCTCCGTTCACCTTATATGGTGACAATAACACCCTTCATTTGCTGTATTTGTTATTTATTTAACTAGGCATGTCAGTTAAGAATTAATTATTATATACAACGCCGGCCTACCCCGACCAAACCCGGACGCGCTGCTCCGCCCTTTGGGACTCCCAATGACGTCCGGATGTGATACAGCCTGGATTCGAACCATGGACTGTAGTGACACATCTTGCACTGAGATGCAGTGCCTTAGACTGCTGTGCCGCTCGGGAGCCCCCTGTATAACTTGGAACTATTGGAATTAGGCCACTGCACTTACTAAAAGAAAGAGCAACGGCAATTTTGATCACATAGTGGCAGAATGTTTTGATATTTTCCAGTGACTTTTTTTAAATTAAACATGTAGATTAGCATATCTACAGTATAGTGAGTACCACCCGGTCTGCAATACTGATGCAATATATATTATAATCTGAATTATAATCGGTAAATTAATAATTGGTATAGGCTCTGAGATGAATTAGGCAGTGATGTCACGCTCCTATCCTGCCTTGGTATAGGCTCTGAGATTACATAGGCAATGATGTCACGCTCCTATCCTGCCTTGGTATAGGCTCTGAGATTACATAGGCAGTGATGTCATGCTCCTATCCTGCCTTGGTATAGGCTCTGAGATTACATAGGCAATGATGTCACGCTCCTATCCTGCCTTGGTATAGGCTCTGAGATTACATAGGCAGTGATGTCATGCTCCTATCCTGCCTTGGTATAGGCTCTGAGATTACATAGGCAATGATGTCACGCTCCTATCCTGCCTTGGTATAGGCTCTGAGATTACATAGGCAGTGATGTCACGCTCCTATCCTGCCTTGGTATAGGCTCTGAGATGAATTAGGCAGTGATGTCATGCTCCTATCCTGCCTTGGTATAGGCTCTGAGATGAATTAGGCAATGATGTCACGCTCCTATCCTGCCTTGATATAGGCTCTGAGATTACATAGGCAGTGATGTCACGCTCCTATCCTGCCTTGGTATAGGCTCTGAGATGAATTAGGCAGTGATGTCATGCTCCTATCCTGCCTTGGTATAGGCTCTGAGATGAATTAGGCAATGATGTCATGCTCCTATCCTGCCTTGGTATAGGCTCTGAGATGAATTAGGCAGTGATGTCATGCTCCTATCCTGCCTTGGTATAGGCTCTGAGATGAATTAGGCAGTGATGTCACGCTCCTATCCTGCCTTGGTATAGGCTCTGAGATGAATTAGGCAATGATGTCACGCTCCTATCCTGCCTTGGTATAGGCTCTGAGATTACATAGACTATGATGTCACGCTCCTATCCTGCCTTGATATAGGCTCTGAGATGAATTAGGCAGTGATGTCACGCTCCTATCCTGCCTTGGTATAGGCTCTGAGATTACATAGGCAGTGATGTCACGCTCCTATCCTGCCTTGGTATAGGCTCTGAGATGAATTAGGCAATGATGTCACGCTCCTATCCTGCCTTGGTATAGGCTCTGAGATGAATTAGGCAGTGATGTCACGCTCCTATCCTGCCTTGGTATAGGCTCTGAGATTACATAGGCAGTGATGTCACGCTCCTATCCTGCCTTGGTATAGGCTCTGAGATGAATTAGGCAATGATGTCACGCTCCTATCCTGCCTTGGTATAGGCTCTGAGATTACATAGGCAGTGATGTCACGCTCCTATCCTGCCTTGGTATAGGCTCTGAGATGAATTAGGCAGTGATGTCATGCTCCTATCCTGCCTTGGTATAGGCTCTGAGATGAATTAGGCAGTGATGTCATGCTCCTATCCTGCCTTGGTATAGGCTCTGAGATGAATTAGGCAGTGATGTCACGCTCCTATCCTGCCTTGGTATAGGCTCTGAGATGAATTAGGCAATGATGTCACGCTCCTATCCTGCCTTGGTATAGGCTCTGAGATTACATAGGCAATGATGTCACGCTCCTATCCTGCCTTGGTATAGGCTCTGAGATTACATAGGCAATGATGTCACGCTCCTATCCTGCCTTGATATAGGCTCTGAGATGAATTAGGCAATGATGTCACGCTCCTATCCTGCCTTGATATAGGCTCTGAGATGAATTAGGCAATGATGTCACGCTCCTATCCTGCCTTGATATAGGCTCTGAGATGAATTAGGCAATGATGTCACGCTCCTATCCTGCCTTGGTAAAGGCTCTGAGATTACATAGGCAGTGATGTCACGCTCCTATCCTGCCTTGGTATAGGCTCTGAGATTACATAGGCAATGATGTCATGCTCCTATCCTGCCTTGGTATAGGCTCTGAGATTACATAGGCAGTGATGTCATGCTCCTATCCTGCCTTGGTATAGGCTCTGAGATGAATTAGGCAGTGATGTCACGCTCCTATCCTGCCTTGGTATAGGCTCTGAGATTACATAGGCAGTGATGTCACGCTCCTATCCTGCCTTGGTATAGGCTCTGAGATTACATAGGCAGTGATGTCACGCTCCTATCCTGCCTTGGTATAGGCTCTGAGATTACATAGGCAGTGATGTCACGCTCCTATCCTGCCTTGGTATAGGCTCTGAGATGAATTAGGCAATGATGTCACGCTCCTATCCTGCCTTGGTATAGGCTCTGAGATTACATAGGCAATGATGTCACGCTCCTATCCTGCCTTGGTATAGGCTCTGAGATTACATAGGCAGTGATGTCACGCTCCTATCCTGCCTTGGTATAGGCTCTGAGATTACATAGGCAGTGATGTCACGCTCCTATCCTGCCTTGGTATAGGCTCTGAGATTACATAGGCAGTGATGTCATGCTCCTATCCTGCCTTGGTATAGGCTCTGAGATGAATTAGGCAATGATGTCACGCTCCTATCCTGCCTTGGTATAGGCTCTGAGATGAATTAGGCAATGATGTCACGCTCCTATCCTGCCTTGGTATAGGCTCTGAGATTACATAGGCAGTGATGTCACGCTCCTATCCTGCCTTGGTATAGGCCCTGAGATGAATTAGGCAATGATGTCACGCTCCTATCCTGCCTTGGTAAAGGCTCTGAGATTACATAGGCAGTGATGTCACGCTCCTATCCTGCCTTGGTATAGGCCCTGAGATGAATTAGGCAATGATGTCACGCTCCTATCCTGCCTTGGTATAGGCTCTGAGATGAATTAGGCAGTGATGTCACGCTCCTATCCTGCCTTGGTATAGGCTCTGAGATTACATAGGCAATGATGTCACGCTCCTATCCTGCCTTGGTATAGGCTCTGAGATTACATAGGCAGTGATGTCACGCTCCTATCCTGCCTTGGTATAGGCTCTGAGATTACATAGGCAGTGATGTCACGCTCCTATCCTGCCTTGGTATAGGCTCTGAGATTACATAGGCAATGATGTCACGCTCCTATCCTGCCTTGGTATAGGCTCTGAGATTACATAGGCAATGATGTCACGCTCCTATCCTGCCTTGGTATAGGCTCTGAGATTACATAGGCAGTGATGTCACGCTCCTATCCTGCCTTGGTATAGGCTCTGAGATTACATAGGCAGTGATGTCACGCTCCTATCCTGCCTTGGTATAGGCTCTGAGATTACATAGGCAGTGATGTCACGCTCCTATCCTGCCTTGGTATAGGCTCTGAGATGAATTAGGCAATGATGTCATGCTCCTATCCTGCCTTGGTATAGGCTCTGAGATGAATTAGGCAGTGATGTCACGCTCCTATCCTGCCTTGGTATAGGCTCTGAGATTACATAGGCAGTGATGTCACGCTCCTATCCTGCCTTGGTATAGGCTCTGAGATTACATAGGCAGTGATGTCACGCTCCTATCCTGCCTTGGTATAGGCTCTGAGATTACATAGGCAGTGATGTCACGCTCCTATCCTGCCTTGGTATAGGCTCTGAGATGAATTAGGCAATGATGTCATGCTCCTATCCTGCCTTGGTATAATCTCTGAGATTACATAGGCAGTGATGTCACGCTCCTATCCTGCCTTGGTATAGGCTCTGAGATGAATTAGGCAGTGATGTCACGCTCCTATCCTGCCTTGGTATAGGCTCTGAGATGAATTAGGCAATGATGTCACGCTCCTATCCTGCCTTGGTATAGGCTCTGAGATGAATTAGGCAATGATGTCACGCTCCTATCCTGCCTTGGTATAGGCTCTGAGATGAATTAGGCAATGATGTCACGCTCCTATCCTGCCTTGGTATAGGCTCTGAGATGAATTAGGCAATGATGTCACGCTCCTATCCTGCCTTGGTATAGGCTCTGAGATGAATTAGGCAATGATGTCACGCTCCTATCCTGCCTTGGTATAGGCTCTGAGATGAATTAGGCAGTGATGTCACGCTCCTATCCTGCCTTGGTATAGGCTCTGAGATTACATAGGCAATGATGTCACGCTCCTATCCTGCCTTGGTATAGGCTCTGAGATTACATAGGCAGTGATGTCACGCTCCTATCCTGCCTTGGTATAGGCTCTGAGATTACATAGGCAGTGATGTCACGCTCCTATCCTGCCTTGGTATAGGCTCTGAGATGAATTAGGCAATGATGTCATGCTCCTATCCTGCCTTGGTATAGGCTCTGAGATGAATTAGGCAATGATGTCACGCTCCTATCCTGCCTTGGTATAGGCTCTGAGATTACATAGGCAGTGATGTCACGCTCCTATCCTGCCTTGGTATAGGCTCTGAGATTACATAGGCAGTGATGTCACGCTCCTATCCTGCCTTGGTATAGGCTCTGAGATTACATAGGCAGTGATGTCACGCTCCTATCCTGCCTTGGTATAGGCTCTGAGATGAATTAGGCAGTGATGTCACGCTCCTATCCTGCCTTGGTATAGGCTCTGAGATGAATTAGGCAATGATGTCACGCTCCTATCCTGCCTAGGTATAGGCTCTGAGATGAATTAGGCAATGATGTCACGCTCCTATCCTGCCTTGATATAGGCTCTGAGATTACATAGGCAATGATGTCACGCTCCTATCCTGCCTTGGTATAGGCTCTGAGATTACATAGGCAGTGATGTCACGCTCCTATCCTGCCTTGATATAGGCTCTGAGATTACATAGGCAATGATGTCACGCTCCTATCCTGCCTTGGTATAGGCTCTGAGATGAATTAGGCAATGATGTCACGCTCCTATCCTGCCTTGGTAAAGGCTCTGAGATGAATTAGGCAATGATGTCACGCTCCTATCCTGCCTTGGTATAGGCTCTGAGATTACATAGGCAGTGATGTCACGCTCCTATCCTGCCTTGGTATAGGCTCTGAGATGAATTAGGCAATGATGTCACGCTCCTATCCTGCCTTGGTATAGGCTCTGAGATTACATAGGCAATGATGTCACGCTCCTATCCTGCCTTGGTATAGGCTCTGAGATTACATAGGCAATGATGTCACGCTCCTATCCTGCCTTGGTATAGGCTCTGAGATTACATAGGCAATGATGTCACGCTCCTATCCTGCCTTGGTATAGGCTCTGAGATGAATTAGGCAATGATGTCACGCTCCTATCCTGCCTTGGTATAGGCTCTGAGATGAATTAGGCAATGATGTCACGCTCCTATCCTGCCTTGATATAGGCTCTGAGATTACATAGGCAATGATGTCACGCTCCTATCCTGCCTTGGTATAGGCTCTGAGATTACATAGGCAGTGATGTCACGCTCCTATCCTGCCTTGGTATAGGCTCTGAGATTACATAGGCAGTGATGTCACGCTCCTATCCTGCCTTGGTATAGGCTCTGAGATTACATAGGCAGTGATGTCACGCTCCTATCCTGCCTTGGTATAGGCTCTGAGATGAATTAGGCAATGATGTCACGCTCCTATCCTGCCTTGGTATAGGCTCTGAGATGAATTAGGCAATGATGTCACGCTCCTATCCTGCCTTGATATAGGCTCTGAGATTACATAGGCAATGATGTCACGCTCCTATCCTGCCTTGGTATAGGCTCTGAGATTACATAGGCAGTGATGTCACGCTCCTATCCTGCCTTGGTATAGGCTCTGAGATTACATAGGCAGTGATGTCACGCTCCTATCCTGCCTTGGTATAGGCTCTGAGATTACATAGGCAGTGATGTCACGCTCCTATCCTGCCTTGGTATAGGCTCTGAGATGAATTAGGCAATGATGTCACGCTCCTATCCTGCCTTGGTATAGGCTCTGAGATTACATAGGCAGTGATGTCACGCTCCTATCCTGCCTTGGTATAGGCTCTGAGATTACATAGGCAGTGATGTCACGCTCCTATCCTGCCTTGGTATAGGCTCTGAGATGAATTAGGCAGTGATGTCACGCTCCTATCCTGCCTTGGTATAGGCTCTGAGATTACATAGGCAGTGATGTCACGCTCCTATCCTGCCTTGGTATAGGCTCTGAGATGAATTAGGCAATGATGTCACGCTCCTATCCTGCCTTGGTATAGGCTCTGAGATTACATAGGCAGTGATGTCACGCTCCTATCCTGCCTTGGTATAGGCTCTGAGATTACATAGGCAATGATGTCACGCTCCTATCCTGCCTTGGTATAGGCTCTGAGATGAATTAGGCAATGATGTCACGCTCCTATCCTGCCTTGGTATAGGCTCTGAGATTACATAGGCAATGATGTCACGCTCCTATCCTGCCTTGGTATAGGCTCTGAGATTAAATAGGCAATGATGTCACGCTCCTATCCTGCCTTGGTATAGGCTCTGAGATTAAATAGGCAATGATGTCACGCTCCTATCCTGCCTTGGTATAGGCTCTGAGATGAATTAGGCAATGATGTCACGCTCCTATCCTGCCTTGGTATAGGCTCTGAGATTACATAGGCAATGATGTCACGCTCCTATCCTGCCTTGATATAGGCTCTGAGATGAATTAGGCAATGATGTCACGCTCCTATCCTGCCTTGGTATAGGCTCTGAGATTAATTAGGCAGTGATGTCACGCTCCTATCCTGCCTTGGTATAGGCTCTGAGATGAATTAGACAATGATGTCACGCTCCTATCCTGCCTTGGTATAGGCTCTGAGATGAATTAGGCAATGATGTCACGCTCCTATCCTGCCTTGGTATAGGCTCTGAGATTACATAGGCAATGATGTCATGCTCCTATCCTGCCTTGGTATAGGCTCTGAGATTACATAGGCAATGATGTCACGCTCCTATCCTGCCTTGGTATAGGCTCTGAGATTACATAGGCAGTGATGTCACGCTCCTATCCTGCCTTGGTATAGGCTCTGAGATTACATAGGCAATGATGTCACGCTCCTATCCTGCCTTGGTATAGGCTCTGAGATTACATAGGCAATGATGTCACGCTCCTATCCTGCCTTGGTATAGGCTCTGAGATTACATAGGCAATGATGTCACGCTCCTATCCTGCCTTGGTATAGGCTCTGAGATTACATAGGCAGTGATGTCACGCTCCTATCCTGCCTTGGTATAGGCTCTGAGATTACATAGGCAATGATGTCACGCTCCTATCCTGCCTTGGTATAGGCTCTGAGATGAATTAGGCAATGATGTCACGCTCCTATCCTGCCTTGGTATAGGCTCTGAGATTAAATAGGCAATGATGTCACGCTCCTATCCTGCCTTGATATAGGCTCTGAGATGAATTAGGCAGTGATGTCACGCTCCTATCCTGCCTTGGTATAGGCTCTGAGATGAATTAGGAAGTGATGTCACGCTCCTATCCTGCCTTGATATAGGCTCTGAGATTACATAGGCAATGATGTCACGCTCCTATCCTGCCTTGGTAAAGGCTCTGAGATGAATTAGGCAATGATGTCACGCTCCTATCCTGCCTTGATATAGGCTCTGAGATGAATTAGGCAGTGATGTCACGCTCCTATCCTGCCTTGGTATAGGCTCTGAGATTACATAGGCAATGATGTCACGCTCCTATCCTGCCTTGGTATAGGCTCTGAGATTACATAGGCAATGATGTCACGCTCCTATCCTGCCTTGGTATAGGCTCTGAGATGAATTAGGCAATGATGTCATGCTCCTATCCTGCCTTGGTATAGGCTCTGAGATGAATTAGGCAATGATGTCACGCTCCTATCCTGCCTTGGTATAGGCTCTGAGATTACATAGGCAGTGATGTCACGCTCCTATCCTGCCTTGGTATAGGCTCTGAGATTACATAGGCAATGATGTCACGCTCCTATCCTGCCTTGGTATAGGCTCTGAGATTACATAGGCAGTGATGTCACGCTCCTATCCTGCCTTGGTATAGGCTCTGAGATGAATTAGGCAATGATGTCACGCTCCTATCCTGCCTTGATATAGGCTCTGAGATGAATTAGGCAATGATGTCACGCTCCTATCCTGCCTTGGTATAGGCTCTGAGATTACATAGGCAGTGATGTCACGCTCCTATCCTGCCTTGGTATAGGCTCTGAGATTACATAGGCAGTGATGTCACGCTCCTATCCTGCCTTGGTATAGGCTCTGAGATGAATTAGGCAGTGATGTCACGCTCCTATCCTGCCTTGGTATAGGCTCTGAGATGAATTAGGCAGTGATGTCACGCTCCTATCCTGCCTTGGTATAGGCTCTGAGATTACATAGGCAATGATGTCACGCTCCTATCCTGCCTTGGTATAGGCTCTGAGATTACATAGGCAATGATGTCACGCTCCTATCCTGCCTTGGTATAGGCTCTGAGATGAATTAGGCAATGATGTCACGCTCCTATCCTGCCTTGGTATAGGCTCTGAGATTACATAGGCAATGATGTCACGCTCCTATCCTGCCTTGGTATAGGCTCTGAGATTACATAGGCAATGATGTCACGCTCCTATCCTGCCTTGGTATAGGCTCTGAGATGAATTAGGCAATGATGTCACGCTCCTATCCTGCCTTGGTATAGGCTCTGAGATGAATTAGGCAATGATGTCACGCTCCTATCCTGCCTTGATATAGGCTCTGAGATTACATAGGCAGTGATGTCATGCTCCTATCCTGCCTTGGTATAGGCTCTGAGATTAAATAGGCAGTGATGTCATGCTCCTATCCTGCCTTGGTATAGGCTCTGAGATTACATAGGCAATGATGTCACGCTCCTATCCTGCCTTGGTATAGGCTCTGAGATGAATTAGGCAATGATGTCACGCTCCTATCCTGCCTTGGTATAGGCTCTGAGATTACATAGGCAATGATGTCACGCTCCTATCCTGCCTTGGTATAGGCTCTGAGATTACATAGGCAATGATGTCACGCTCCTATCCTGCCTTGGTATAGGCTCTGAGATGAATTAGGCAGTGATGTCACGCTCCTATCCTGCCTTGGTATAGGCTCTGAGATTACATAGGCAATGATGTCACGCTCCTATCCTGCCTTGGTATAGGCTCTGAGATGAATTAGGCAATGATGTCACGCTCCTATCCTGCCTTGGTATAGGCTCTGAGATTAAATAGGCAATGATGTCACGCTCCTATCCTGCCTTGATATAGGCTCTGAGATGAATTAGGCAGTGATGTCACGCTCCTATCCTGCCTTGGTATAGGCTCTGAGATGAATTAGGAAGTGATGTCACGCTCCTATCCTGCCTTGATATAGGCTCTGAGATTACATAGGCAATGATGTCACGCTCCTATCCTGCCTTGGTAAAGGCTCTGAGATTACATAGGCAATGATGTCACGCTCCTATCCTGCCTTGGTAAAGGCTCTGAGATGAATTAGGCAATGATGTCACGCTCCTATCCTGCCTTGGTATAGGCTCTGAGATGAATTAGGCAGTGATGTCACGCTCCTATCCTGCCTTGGTATAGGCTCTGAGATGAATTAGGCAGTGATGTCACGCTCCTATCCTGCCTTGGTATAGGCTCTGAGATGAATTAGGCAGTGATGTCACGCTCCTATCCTGCCTTGGTATAGGCTCTGAGATTACATAGGCAATGATGTCACGCTCCTATCCTGCCTTGGTATAGGCTCTGAGATTACATAGGCAATGATGTCACGCTCCTATCCTGCCTTGGTATAGGCTCTGAGATGAATTAGGCAATGATGTCATGCTCCTATCCTGCCTTGGTATAGGCTCTGAGATTACATAGGCAGTGATGTCACGCTCCTATCCTGCCTTGGTATAGGCTCTGAGATGAATTAGGCAGTGATGTCACGCTCCTATCCTGCCTTGATATAGGCTCTGAGATGAATTAGGCAGTGATGTCACGCTCCTATCCTGCCTTGGTATAGGCTCTGAGATTACATAGGCAATGATGTCACGCTCCTATCCTGCCTTGGTATAGGCTCTGAGATGAATTAGGCAATGATGTCACGCTCCTATCCTGCCTTGGTATAGGCTCTGAGATTACATAGGCAATGATGTCACGCTCCTATCCTGCCTTGATATAGGCTCTGAGATGAATTAGGCAATGATGTCACGCTCCTATCCTGCCTTGGTATAGGCTCTGAGATTACATAGGCAATGATGTCACGCTCCTATCCTGCCTTGGTATAGGCTCTGAGATTACATAGGCAATGATGTCACGCTCCTATCCTGCCTTGGTATAGGCTCTGAGATTACATAGGCAGTGATGTCACGCTCCTATCCTGCCTTGGTATAGGCTCTGAGATGAATTAGGCAATGATGTCACGCTCCTATCCTGCCTTGATATAGGCTCTGAGATGAATTAGGCAATGATGTCACGCTCCTATCCTGCCTTGGTATAGGCTCTGAGATTACATAGGCAGTGATGTCACGCTCCTATCCTGCCTTGGTATAGGCTCTGAGATTACATAGGCAGTGATGTCACGCTCCTATCCTGCCTTGGTATAGGCTCTGAGATTACATAGGCAGTGATGTCACGCTCCTATCCTGCCTTGGTATAGGCTCTGAGATTACATAGGCAGTGATGTCACGCTCCTATCCTGCCTTGGTATAGGCTCTGAGATGAATTAGGCAGTGATGTCACGCTCCTATCCTGCCTTGGTATAGGCTCTGAGATGAATTAGGCAGTGATGTCACGCTCCTATCCTGCCTTGGTATAGGCTCTGAGATTACATAGGCAATGATGTCACGCTCCTATCCTGCCTTGGTATAGGCTCTGAGATTACATAGGCAATGATGTCACGCTCCTATCCTGCCTTGGTATAGGCTCTGAGATGAATTAGGCAATGATGTCACGCTCCTATCCTGCCTTGGTATAGGCTCTGAGATGAATTAGGCAATGATGTCACGCTCCTATCCTGCCTTGGTATAGGCTCTGAGATGAATTAGGCAATGATGTCACGCTCCTATCCTGCCTTGGTATAGGCTCTGAGATGAATTAGGCAATGATGTCACGCTCCTATCCTGCCTTGGTATAGGCTCTGAGATGAATTAGGCAATGATGTCACGCTCCTATCCTGCCTTGGTATAGGCTCTGAGATGAATTAGGCAATGATGTCACGCTCCTATCCTGCCTTGGTATAGGCTCTGAGATGAATTAGGCAATGATGTCACGCTCCTATCCTGCCTTGGTATAGGCTCTGAGATGAATTAGGCAATGATGTCACGCTCCTATCCTGCCTTGGTATAGGCTCTGAGATTACATAGGCAGTGATGTCACGCTCCTATCCTGCCTTGGTATAGGCTCTGAGATTACATAGGCAGTGATGTCACGCTCCTATCCTGCCTTGGTATAGGCTCTGAGATTACATAGGCAGTGATGTCACGCTCCTATCCTGCCTTGGTAAAGGCTCTGAGATTACATAGGCAGTGATGTCATGCTCCTATCCTGCCTTGGTATAGGCTCTGAGATTAAATAGGCAATGATGTCACGCTCCTATCCTGCCTTGGTATAGGCTCTGAGATTAAATAGGCAGTGATGTCATGCTCCTATCCTGCCTTGGTATAGGCTCTGAGATGAATTAGGCAGTGATGTCATGCTCCTATCCTGCCTTGGTATAGGCTCTGAGATTACATAGGCAATGATGTCACGCTCCTATCCTGCCTTGGTATAGGCTCTGAGATGAATTAGGCAATGATGTCACGCTCCTATCCTGCCTTGGTATAGGCTCTGAGATGAATTAGGCAATGATGTCACGCTCCTATCCTGCCTTGGTATAGGCTCTGAGATTAATTAGGCAATGATGTCACGCTCCTATCCTGCCTTGGTATAGGCTCTGAGATGAATTAGGCAATGATGTCACGCTCCTATCCTGCCTTGATATAGGCTCTGAGATGAATTAGGCAATGATGTCACGCTCCTATCCTGCCTTGATATAGGCTCTGAGATTACATAGGCAATGATGTCATGCTCCTATCCTGCCTTGGTATAGGCTCTGAGATGAATTAGGCAATGATGTCACGCTCCTATCCTGCCTTGGTATAGGCTATGAGATTAAATAGGCAATGATGTCACGCTCCTATCCTGCCTTGGTATAGGCTCTGAGATTACATAGGCAGTGATGTCATGCTCCTATCCTGCCTTGGTATAGGCTCTGAGATTACATAGGCAATGATGTCACGCTCCTATCCTGCCTTGGTATAGGCTCTGAGATGAATTAGGCAATGATGTCACGCTCCTATCCTGCCTTGGTATAGGCTCTGAGATGAATTAGGCAATGATGTCACGCTCCTATCCTGCCTTGGTATAGGCTCTGAGATGAATTAGGCAGTGATGTCACGCTCCTATCCTGCCTTGGTATAGGCTCTGAGATTACATAGGCAATGATGTCACGCTCCTATCCTGCCTTGGTATAGGCTCTGAGATTACATAGGCAGTGATGTCACGCTCCTATCCTGCCTTGGTATAGGCTCTGAGATGAATTAGGCAATGATGTCACGCTCCTATCCTGCCTTGGTATAGGCTCTGAGATGAATTAGGCAATGATGTCACGCTCCTATCCTGCCTTGGTATAGGCTCTGAGATTACATAGGCAATGATGTCACGCTCCTATCCTGCCTTGGTATAGGCTCTGAGATTACATAGGCAATGATGTCACGCTCCTATCCTGCCTTGGTATAGGCTCTGAGATGAATTAGGCAATGATGTCACGCTCCTATCCTGCCTTGGTATAGGCTCTGAGATTACATAGGCAATGATGTCACGCTCCTATCCTGCCTTGGTATAGGCTCTGAGATTACATAGGCAATGATGTCACGCTCCTATCCTGCCTTGGTATAGGCTCTGAGATGAATTAGGCAATGATGTCACGCTCCTATCCTGCCTAGGTATAGGCTCTGAGATGAATTAGGCAATGATGTCACGCTCCTATCCTGCCTTGGTAAAGGCTCTGAGATGAATTAGGCAATGATGTCACGCTCCTATCCTGCCTTGGTATAGGCTCTGAGATTACATAGGCAGTGATGTCACGCTCCTATCCTGCCTTGGTATAGGCACTGAGATGAATTAGGCAATGATGTCACGCTCCTATCCTGCCTTGGTATAGGCTCTGAGATGAATTAGGCAATGATGTCACGCTCCTATCCTGCCTTGGTATAGGCTCTGAGATTACATAGGCAGTGATGTCACGCTCCTATCCTGCCTTGGTATAGGCTCTGAGATTACATAGGCAATGATGTCATGCTCCTATCCTGCCTTGGTATAGGCTCTGAGATGAATTAGGCAATGATGTCACGCTCCTATCCTGCCTTGGTATAGGCTCTGAGATGAATTAGGCAATGATGTCACGCTCCTATCCTGCCTTGGTATAGGCTCTGAGATGAATTAGGCAATGATGTCACGCTCCTATCCTGCCTTGGTATAGGCTCTGAGATGAATTAGGCAATGATGTCATGCTCCTATCCTGCCTTGGTATAGGCTCTGAGATGAATTAGGCAATGATGTCACGCTCCTATCCTGCCTTGGTATAGGCTCTGAGATGAATTAGGCAGTGATGTCACGCTCCTATCCTGCCTTGGTATAGGCTCTGAGATGAATTAGGCAATGATGTCACGCTCCTATCCTGCCTTGATATAGGCTCTGAGATGAATTAGGCAATGATGTCACGCTCCTATCCTGCCTTGATATAGGCTCTGAGATTACATAGGCAATGATGTCATGCTCCTATCCTGCCTTGGTATAGGCTCTGAGATGAATTAGGCAATGATGTCACGCTCCTATCCTGCCTTGGTATAGGCTCTGAGATTAAATAGGCAATGATGTCACGCTCCTATCCTGCCTTGGTATAGGCTCTGAGATTACATAGGCAGTGATGTCATGCTCCTATCCTGCCTTGGTATAGGCTCTGAGATTACATAGGCAATGATGTCACGCTCCTATCCTGCCTTGGTATAGGCTCTGAGATGAATTAGGCAATGATGTCACGCTCCTATCCTGCCTTGGTATAGGCTCTGAGATGAATTAGGCAATGATGTCACGCTCCTATCCTGCCTTGGTATAGGCTCTGAGATGAATTAGGCAGTGATGTCACGCTCCTATCCTGCCTTGGTATAGGCTCTGAGATTACATAGGCAATGATGTCACGCTCCTATCCTGCCTTGGTATAGGCTCTGAGATTACATAGGCAGTGATGTCACGCTCCTATCCTGCCTTGGTATAGGCTCTGAGATGAATTAGGCAATGATGTCACGCTCCTATCCTGCCTTGGTATAGGCTCTGAGATGAATTAGGCAATGATGTCACGCTCCTATCCTGCCTTGGTATAGGCTCTGAGATTACATAGGCAATGATGTCACGCTCCTATCCTGCCTTGGTATAGGCTCTGAGATTACATAGGCAATGATGTCACGCTCCTATCCTGCCTTGGTATAGGCTCTGAGATGAATTAGGCAATGATGTCACGCTCCTATCCTGCCTTGGTATAGGCTCTGAGATGAATTAGGCAATGATGTCACGCTCCTATCCTGCCTTGGTATAGGCTCTGAGATGAATTAGGCAATGATGTCACGCTCCTATCCTGCCTTGGTATAGGCTCTGAGATGAATTAGGCAATGATGTCACGCTCCTATCCTGCCTAGGTATAGGCTCTGAGATGAATTAGGCAATGATGTCACGCTCCTATCCTGCCTTGGTAAAGGCTCTGAGATGAATTAGGCAATGATGTCACGCTCCTATCCTGCCTTGGTATAGGCTCTGAGATTACATAGGCAGTGATGTCACGCTCCTATCCTGCCTTGGTATAGGCACTGAGATGAATTAGGCAATGATGTCACGCTCCTATCCTGCCTTGGTATAGGCTCTGAGATGAATTAGGCAATGATGTCACGCTCCTATCCTGCCTAGGTATAGGCTCTGAGATGAATTAGGCAATGATGTCACGCTCCTATCCTGCCTTGGTAAAGGCTCTGAGATGAATTAGGCAATGATGTCACGCTCCTATCCTGCCTTGGTATAGGCTCTGAGATTACATAGGCAGTGATGTCACGCTCCTATCCTGCCTTGGTATAGGCTCTGAGATGAATTAGGCAATGATGTCACGCTCCTATCCTGCCTTGGTATAGGCTCTGAGATTACATAGGCAGTGATGTCACGCTCCTATCCTGCCTTGGTATAGGCTCTGAGATTACATAGGCAATGATGTCATGCTCCTATCCTGCCTTGGTATAGGCTCTGAGATGAATTAGGCAATGATGTCACGCTCCTATCCTGCCTTGGTATAGGCTCTGAGATGAATTAGGCAATGATGTCACGCTCCTATCCTGCCTTGGTATAGGCTCTGAGATGAATTAGGCAATGATGTCACGCTCCTATCCTGCCTTGGTATAGGCTCTGAGATGAATTAGGCAATGATGTCACGCTCCTATCCTGCCTTGGTATAGGCTCTGAGATGAATTAGGCAGTGATGTCACGCTCCTATCCTGCCTTGGTATAGGCTCTGAGATGAATTAGGCAATGATGTCACGCTCCTATCCTGCCTTGATATAGGCTCTGAGATGAATTAGGCAATGATGTCACGCTCCTATCCTGCCTTGATATAGGCTCTGAGATTACATAGGCAATGATGTCATGCTCCTATCCTGCCTTGGTATAGGCTCTGAGATGAATTAGGCAATGATGTCACGCTCCTATCCTGCCTTGGTATAGGCTATGAGATTAAATAGGCAATGATGTCACGCTCCTATCCTGCCTTGGTATAGGCTCTGAGATTACATAGGCAATGATGTCATGCTCCTATCCTGCCTTGGTATAGGCTCTGAGATGAATTAGGCAGTGATGTCACGCTCCTATCCTGCCTTGGTATAGGCTCTGAGATGAATTAGGCAATGATGTCACGCTCCTATCCTGCCTTGGTATAGGCTCTGAGATGAATTAGGCAATGATGTCACGCTCCTATCCTGCCTTGGTATAGGCTCTGAGATTACATAGGCAATGTTGTCATGCTCCTATCCTGCCTTGGTATAGGCTCTGAGATGAATTAGGCAGTGATGTCACGCTCCTATCCTGCCTTGGTATAGGCTCTGAGATGAATTAGGCAGTGATGTCACGCTCCTATCCTGCCTTGGTATAGGCTCTGAGATGAATTAGGCAGTGATGTCACGCTCCTATCCTGCCTTGGTATAGGCTCTGAGATTACATAGGCAATGATGTCACGCTCCTATCCTGCCTTGGTATAGGCTCTGAGATTAAATAGACTATGATGTCACGCTCCTATCCTGCCTTGGTATAGGCTCTGAGATGAATTAGGCAATGATGTCACGCTCCTATCCTGCCTTGGTATAGGCTCTGAGATGAATTAGGCAATGATGTCACGCTCCTATCCTGCCTTGGTATAGGCTCTGAGATTACATAGGCAATGATGTCACGCTCCTATCCTGCCTTGGTATAGGCTCTGAGATGAATTAGGCAGTGATGTCACGCTCCTATCCTGCCTTGGTATAGGCTCTGAGATTACATAGGCAGTGATGTCACGCTCCTATCCTGCCTTGGTATAGGCTCTGAGATGAATTAGGCAATGATGTCACGCTCCTATCCTGCCTTGGTATAGGCTCTGAGATGAATTAGGCAATGATGTCACGCTCCTATCCTGCCTTGGTATAGGCTCTGAGATTACATAGGCAGTGATGTCACGCTCCTATCCTGCCTTGGTATAGGCTCTGAGATGAATTAGGCAATGATGTCACGCTCCTATCCTGCCTTGGTATAGGCTCTGAGATTACATAGGCAATGATGTCACGCTCCTATCCTGCCTTGGTATAGGCTCTGAGATTACATAGGCAGTGATGTCACGCTCCTATCCTGCCTTGGTATAGGCTCTGAGATTACATAGGCAATGATGTCACGCTCCTATCCTGCCTTGGTATAGGCTCTGAGATGAATTAGGCAATGATGTCACGCTCCTATCCTGCCTTGGTATAGGCTCTGAGATGAATTAGGCAATGATGTCACGCTCCTATCCTGCCTTGGTATAGGCTCTGAGATTACATAGGCAATGATGTCACGCTCCTATCCTGCCTTGGTATAGGCTCTGAGATTACATAGGCAATGATGTCACGCTCCTATCCTGCCTTGGTATAGGCTCTGAGATTACATAGGCAATGATGTCACGCTCCTATCCTGCCTTGGTATAGGCTCTGAGATGAATTAGGCAATGATGTCACGCTCCTATCCTGCCTTGGTATAGGCTCTGAGATGAATTAGGCAGTGATGTCACGCTCCTATCCTGCCTTGGTATAGGCTCTGAGATGAATTAGGCAATGATGTCACGCTCCTATCCTGCCTTGGTATAGGCTCTGAGATGAATTAGGCAATGATGTCACGCTCCTATCCTGCCTTGGTATAGGCTCTGAGATTACATAGGCAATGATGTCACGCTCCTATCCTGCCTTGGTATAGGCTCTGAGATGAATTAGGCAATGATGTCACGCTCCTATCCTGCCTTGGTATAGGCTCTGAGATGAATTAGGCAATGATGTCACGCTCCTATCCTGCCTTGGTATAGGCTCTGAGATGAATTAGGCAATGATGTCACGCTCCTATCCTGCCTTGGTATAGGCTCTGAGATGAATTAGGCAATGATGTCACGCTCCTATCCTGCCTTGGTATAGGCTCTGAGATTACATAGGCAGTGATGTCACGCTCCTATCCTGCCTTGGTATAGGCTCTGAGATTACATAGGCAGTGATGTCACGCTCCTATCCTGCCTTGGTATAGGCTCTGAGATGAATTAGGCAATGATGTCACGCTCCTATCCTGCCTTGGTATAGGCTCTGAGATTACATAGGCAGTGATGTCACGCTCCTATCCTGCCTTGGTATAGGCTCTGAGATTACATAGGCAATGATGTCACGCTCCTATCCTGCCTTGGTATAGGCTCTGAGATTACATAGGCAGTGATGTCACGCTCCTATCCTGCCTTGGTATAGGCTCTGAGATTACATAGGCAGTGATGTCACGCTCCTATCCTGCCTTGGTATAGGCTCTGAGATTAAATAGGCAATGATGTCACGCTCCTATCCTGCCTTGGTATAGGCTCTGAGATGAATTAGGCAATGATGTCACGCTCCTATCCTGCCTTGGTATAGGCTCTGAGATGAATTAGGCAATGATGTCACGCTCCTATCCTGCCTTGGTATAGGCTCTGAGATGAATTAGGCAATGATGTCAAGCTCCTATCCTGCCTTGGTATAGGCTCTGAGATGAATTAGGCAATGATGTCACGCTCCTATCCTGCCTTGGTATAGGCTCTGAGATGAATTAGGAAGTGATGTCACGCTCCTATCCTGCCTTGGTATAGGCTCTGAGATGAATTAGGCAATGATGTCACGCTCCTATCCTGCCTTGGTATAGGCTCTGAGATTACATAGGCAATGATGTCACGCTCCTATCCTGCCTTGGTAAAGGCTCTGAGATTACATAGGCAGTGATGTCATGCTCCTATCCTGCCTTGGTATAGGCTCTGAGATGAATTAGGCAATGATGTCACGCTCCTATCCTGCCTTGGTATAGGCTCTGAGATTACATAGGCAGTGATGTCACGCTCCTATCCTGCCTTGGTATAGGCTCTGAGATTACATAGGCAGTGATGTCACGCTCCTATCCTGCCTTGATATAGGCTCTGAGATTACATAGGCAGTGATGTCACGCTCCTATCCTGCCTTGGTATAGGCTCTGAGATGAATTAGGCAGTGATGTCACGCTCCTATCCTGCCTTGGTATAGGCTCTGAGATTACATAGGCAGTGATGTCACGCTCCTATCCTGCCTTGGTATAGGCTCTGAGATGAATTAGGCAGTGATGTCACGCTCCTATCCTGCCTTGGTATAGGCTCTGAGATGAATTAGGCAGTGATGTCACGCTCCTATCCTGCCTTGGTATAGGCTCTGAGATTACATAGGCAATGATGTCACGCTCCTATCCTGCCTTGGTATAGGCTCTGAGATGAATTAGGCAATGATGTCACGCTCCTATCCTGCCTTGGTATAGGCTCTGAGATGAATTAGGCAATGATGTCACGCTCCTATCCTGCCTTGGTATAGGCTCTGAGATGAATTAGGCAATGATGTCACGCTCCTATCCTGCCTTGGTATAGGCTCTGAGATTACATAGGCAGTGATGTCACGCTCCTATCCTGCCTTGGTATAGGCTCTGAGATGAATTAGGCAGTGATGTCACGCTCCTATCCTGCCTTGGTATAGGCTCTGAGATGAATTAGGCAATGATGTCACGCTCCTATCCTGCCTTGATATAGGCTCTGAGATGAATTAGGCAATGATGTCACGCTCCTATCCTGCCTTGGTATAGGCTCTGAGATAAATTAGGCAATGATGTCACGCTCCTATCCTGCCTTGGTATAGGCTCTGAGATTACATAGGCAATGATGTCACGCTCCTATCCTGCCTTGATATAGGCTCTGAGATTACATAGGCAGTGATGTCACGCTCCTATCCTGCCTTGGTATAGGCTCTGAGATGAATTAGGCAGTGATGTCACGCTCCTATCCTGCCTTGGTATAGGCTCTGAGATTACATAGGCAGTGATGTCACGCTCCTATCCTGCCTTGGTATAGGCTCTGAGATTACATAGGCAATGATGTCACGCTCCTATCCTGCCTTGGTATAGGCTCTGAGATTACATAGGCAATGTTGTCATGCTCCTATCCTGCCTTGGTATAGGCTCTGAGATTACATAGGCAGTGATGTCACGCTCCTATCCTGCCTTGGTATAGGCTCTGAGATGAATTAGGCAGTGATGTCACGCTCCTATCCTGCCTTGGTATAGGCTATGAGATTAAATAGGCAATGATGTCACGCTCCTATCCTGCCTTGGTATAGGCTCTGAGATTACATAGGCAATGATGTCACGCTCCTATCCTGCCTTGGTATAGGCTCTGAGATGAATTAGGCAATGATGTCACGCTCCTATCCTGCCTTGGTATAGGCTCTGAGATGAATTAGGCAGTGATGTCACGCTCCTATCCTGCCTTGGTATAGGCTCTGAGATTACATAGGCAATGATGTCATGCTCCTATCCTGCCTTGATATAGGCTCTGAGATGAATTAGGCAATGATGTCACGCTCCTATCCTGCCTTGATATAGGCTCTGAGATGAATTAGGCAATGATGTCACGCTCCTATCCTGCCTTGGTATAGGCTCTGAGATGAATTAGGCAATGATGTCACGCTCCTATCCTGCCTTGGTATAGGCTCTGAGATGAATTAGGCAATGATGTCACGCTCCTATCCTGCCTTGGTATAGGCTCTGAGATTACATAGGCAGTGATGTCACGCTCCTATCCTGCCTTGGTATAGGCTCTGAGATGAATTAGGCAATGATGTCACGCTCCTATCCTGCCTTGGTATAGGCTCTGAGATTACATAGGCAGTGATGTCACGCTCCTATCCTGCCTTGGTATAGGCTCTGAGATTACATAGGCAGTGATGTCACGCTCCTATCCTGCCTTGGTATAGGCTCTGAGATGAATTAGGCAATGATGTCACGCTCCTATCCTGCCTTGGTATAGGCTCTGAGATTACATAGGCAGTGATGTCATGCTCCTATCCTGCCTTGGTATAGGCTCTGAGATGAATTAGGCAATGATGTCACGCTCCTATCCTGCCTTGGTATAGGCTCTGAGATGAATTAGGCAATGATGTCAAGCTCCTATCCTGCCTTGGTATAGGCTCTGAGATGAATTAGGCAATGATGTCACGCTCCTATCCTGCCTTGGTATAGGCTCTGAGATGAATTAGGCAGTGATGTCACGCTCCTATCCTGCCTTGGTATAGGCTCTGAGATTACATAGGCAGTGATGTCACGCTCCTATCCTGCCTTGGTATAGGCTCTGAGATTACATAGGCAGTGATGTCACGCTCCTATCCTGCCTTGGTATAGGCTCTGAGATGAATTAGGCAATGATGTCACGCTCCTATCCTGCCTTGGTATAGGCTCTGAGATTACATAGGCAGTGATGTCACGCTCCTATCCTGCCTTGGTATAGGCTCTGAGATTACATAGGCAGTGATGTCACGCTCCTATCCTGCCTTGGTATAGGCTCTGAGATTACATAGGCAGTGATGTCACGCTCCTATCCTGCCTTGGTATAGGCTCTGAGATGAATTAGGCAGTGATGTCACGCTCCTATCCTGCCTTGGTATAGGCTCTGAGATGAATTAGGCAATGATGTCACGCTCCTATCCTGCCTTGGTATAGGCTCTGAGATGAATTAGGCAATGATGTCACGCTCCTATCCTGCCTTGGTATAGGCTCTGAGATTAAATAGGCAATGATGTCACGCTCCTATCCTGCCTTGGTATAGGCTCTGAGATGAATTAGGCAATGATGTCACGCTCCTATCCTGCCTTGGTATAGGCTCTGAGATTACATAGGCAATGATGTCACGCTCCTATCCTGCCTTGGTATAGGCTCTGAGATGAATTAGGCAATGATGTCACGCTCCTATCCTGCCTTGGTATAGGCTCTGAGATTAAATAGGCAATGTTGTCATGCTCCTATCCTGCCTTGGTATAGGCTCTGAGATTACATAGGCAATGATGTCACGCTCCTATCCTGCCTTGGTATAGGCTCTGAGATGAATTAGGCAATGATGTCACGCTCCTATCCTGCCTTGGTATAGGCTCTGAGATGAATTAGGCAGTGATGTCACGCTCCTATCCTGCCTTGGTATAGGCTCTGAGATTACATAGGCAGTGATGTCATGCTCCTATCCTGCCTTGGTATAGGCTCTGAGATTACATAGGCAGTGATGTCATGCTCCTATCCTGCCTTGGTATAGGCTCTGAGATTACATAGGCAGTGATGTCACGCTCCTATCCTGCCTTGGTATAGGCTCTGAGATGAATTAGGCAATGATGTCACGCTCCTATCCTGCCTTGGTATAGGCTCTGAGATTACATAGGCAATGATGTCACGCTCCTATCCTGCCTTGATATAGGCTCTGAGATTACATAGGCAGTGATGTCACGCTCCTATCCTGCCTTGGTATAGGCTCTGAGATTACATAGGCAGTGATGTCACGCTCCTATCCTGCCTTGGTATAGGCTCTGAGATTACATAGGCAGTGATGTCACGCTCCTATCCTGCCTTGGTATAGGCTCTGAGATGAATTAGGCAATGATGTCACGCTCCTATCCTGCCTTGGTATAGGCTCTGAGATGAATTAGGCAGTGATGTCACGCTCCTATCCTGCCTTGGTATAGGCTCTGAGATTACATAGGCAGTGATGTCACGCTCCTATCCTGCCTTGGTATAGGCTCTGAGATGAATTAGGCAATGATGTCACGCTCCTATCCTGCCTTGGTATAGGCTCTGAGATGAATTAGGCAATGATGTCACGCTCCTATCCTGCCTTGGTATAGGCTCTGAGATTACATAGGCAATGATGTCACGCTCCTATCCTGCCTTGGTATAGGCTCTGAGATTACATAGGCAATGATGTCACGCTCCTATCCTGCCTTGGTATAGGCTCTGAGATTACATAGGCAGTGATGTCACGCTCCTATCCTGCCTTGGTATAGGCTCTGAGATGAATTAGGCAGTGATGTCATGCTCCTATCCTGCCTTGGTATAGGCTCTGAGATTACATAGGCAGTGATGTCACGCTCCTATCCTGCCTTGGTATAGGCTCTGAGATGAATTAGGCAGTGATGTCACGCTCCTATCCTGCCTTGGTATAGGCTCTGAGATTAAATAGGCAATGATGTCACGCTCCTATCCTGCCTTGGTATAGGCTCTGAGATGAATTAGGCAGTGATGTCACGCTCCTATCCTGCCTTGGTATAGGCTCTGAGATGAATTAGGCAGTGATGTCACGCTCCTATCCTGCCTTGGTATAGGCTCTGAGATTACATAGGCAATGATGTCACGCTCCTATCCTGCCTTGGTAAAGGCTCTGAGATGAATTAGGCAATGATGTCACGCTCCTATCCTGCCTTGGTATAGGCTCTGAGATTACATAGGCAATGATGTCACGCTCCTATCCTGCCTTGGTATAGGCTCTGAGATGAATTAGGCAATGATGTCACGCTCCTATCCTGCCTTGGTATAGGCTCTGAGATGAATTAGGCAATGATGTCACGCTCCTATCCTGCCTTGGTATAGGCTCTGAGATTACATAGGCAATGATGTCACGCTCCTATCCTGCCTTGGTATAGGCTCTGAGATGAATTAGGCAATGATGTCACGCTCCTATCCTGCCTTGGTATAGGCTCTGAGATTACATAGGCAGTGATGTCACGCTCCTATCCTGCCTTGGTATAGGCTCTGAGATGAATTAGGCAATGATGTCACGCTCCTATCCTGCCTTGGTATAGGCTCTGAGATTACATAGGCAATGATGTCATGCTCCTATCCTGCCTTGGTATAGGCTCTGAGATGAATTAGGCAATGATGTCACGCTCCTATCCTGCCTTGATATAGGCTCTGAGATGAATTAGGCAATGATGTCACGCTCCTATCCTGCCTTGGTATAGGCTCTGAGATTACATAGGCAATGATGTCACGCTCCTATCCTGCCTTGGTATAGGCTCTGAGATTACATAGGCAGTGATGTCACGCTCCTATCCTGCCTTGGTATAGGCTCTGAGATGAATTAGGCAATGATGTCACGCTCCTATCCTGCCTTGGTATAGGCTCTGAGATGAATTAGGAAGTGATGTCACGCTCCTATCCTGCCTTGGTATAGGCTCTGAGATGAATTAGGCAATGATGTCACGCTCCTATCCTGCCTTGGTATAGGCTCTGAGATGAATTAGGCAATGATGTCACGCTCCTATCCTGCCTTGGTATAGGCTCTGAGATTACATAGGCAATGATGTCACGCTCCTATCCTGCCTTGGTATAGGCTCTGAGATGAATTAGGCAATGATGTCACGCTCCTATCCTGCCTTGGTATAGGCTCTGAGATGAATTAGGCAATGATGTCACGCTCCTATCCTGCCTTGGTATAGGCTCTGAGATTACATAGGCAGTGATGTCACGCTCCTATCCTGCCTTGGTATAGGCTCTGAGATGAATTAGGCAATGATGTCACGCTCCTATCCTGCCTTGGTATAGGCTCTGAGATTACATAGGCAATGATGTCACGCTCCTATCCTGCCTTGGTATAGGCTCTGAGATTACATAGGCAGTGATGTCACGCTCCTATCCTGCCTTGGTATAGGCTCTGAGATGAATTAGGCAATGATGTCACGCTCCTATCCTGCCTTGGTATAGGCTCTGAGATGAATTAGGCAATGATGTCACGCTCCTATCCTGCCTTGGTATAGGCTCTGAGATTACATAGGCAGTGATGTCACGCTCCTATCCTGCCTTGGTATAGGCTCTGAGATTACATAGGCAGTGATGTCACGCTCCTATCCTGCCTTGGTATAGGCTCTGAGATTACATAGGCAGTGATGTCACGCTCCTATCCTGCCTTGGTATAGGCTCTGAGATGAATTAGGCAATGATGTCACGCTCCTATCCTGCCTTGGTATAGGCTCTGAGATTACATAGGCAATGATGTCACGCTCCTATCCTGCCTTGGTATAGGCTCTGAGATTACATAGGCAATGATGTCACGCTCCTATCCTGCCTTGGTATAGGCTCTGAGATTACATAGGCAGTGATGTCACGCTCCTATCCTGCCTTGGTATAGGCTCTGAGATGAATTAGGCAATGTTGTCACGCTCCTATCCTGCCTTGGTATAGGCTCTGAGATGAATTAGGCAGTGATGTCACGCTCCTATCCTGCCTTGGTATAGGCTCTGAGATGAATTAGGCAATGATGTCACGCTCCTATCCTGCCTTGGTATAGGCTCTGAGATGAATTAGGCAATGATGTCACGCTCCTATCCTGCCTTGGTATAGGCTCTGAGATTACATAGGCAATGATGTCACGCTCCTATCCTGCCTTGGTATAGGCTCTGAGATTACATAGGCAATGATGTCACGCTCCTATCCTGCCTTGGTATAGGCTCTGAGATTACATAGGCAGTGATGTCACGCTCCTATCCTGCCTTGGTATAGGCTCTGAGATTACATAGGCAATGATGTCACGCTCCTATCCTGCCTTGGTATAGGCTCTGAGATGAATTAGGCAATGATGTCACGCTCCTATCCTGCCTTGGTATAGGCTCTGAGATTACATAGGCAATGATGTCATGCTCCTATCCTGCCTTGGTATAGGCTCTGAGATGAATTAGGCAATGATGTCACGCTCCTATCCTGCCTTGGTATAGGCTCTGAGATGAATTAGGCAATGATGTCACGCTCCTATCCTGCCTTGATATAGGCTCTGAGATGAATTAGGCAGTGATGTCACGCTCCTATCCTGCCTTGATATAGGCTCTGAGATTACATAGGCAATGATGTCACGCTCCTATCCTGCCTTGGTATAGGCTCTGAGATGAATTAGGCAATGATGTCACGCTCCTATCCTGCCTAGGTATAGGCTCTGAGATGAATTAGGCAATGATGTCACGCTCCTATCCTGCCTTGGTATAGGCTCTGAGATGAATTAGGCAATGATGTCACGCTCCTATCCTGCCTTGGTATAGGCTCTGAGATTACATAGGCAGTGATGTCACGCTCCTATCCTGCCTTGATATAGGCTCTGAGATTACATAGGCAGTGATGTCACGCTCCTATCCTGCCTTGGTAAAGGCTCTGAGATTACATAGGCAGTGATGTCACGCTCCTATCCTGCCTTGGTATAGGCTCTGAGATGAATTAGGCAATGATGTCACGCTCCTATCCTGCCTTGGTAAAGGCTCTGAGATTACATAGGCAGTGATGTCACGCTCCTATCCTGCCTTGGTATAGGCTCTGAGATTACATAGGCAATGATGTCATGCTCCTATCCTGCCTTGGTATAGGCTCTGAGATGCCTAATTCAAGAAAAATATAGTTTCTGTTTAGACGTTGTGGAAAAAGTAGCTAAGTTAGCACAATGTATAACCACTGATTTCAGCTCTAAATATGCACATTTTTGAACAAAACATAAGTGTATGTATAACCTGATGTTATAGGACTGTCATCTGATGAAGAATATCAAGGTTATTCAAAAAAAAACTATATTTTACTGGTTTGTTACGATTGCTAACTTTTGCTACTGGGAAATGGCTTGTCTTTCTGGCTATTGTGGTAAGCTAATATAACTCTATATTGTGTTTCGCTGTAAAACACTTAATAAATCGGAAATATTGGTTGGAATCACAAGATGCCTGTCTTTCATTTGCTGTACACTATGTATTTTTCAGAAATGTTTTATGATGAGTATTTAGGTATTTGACGTTGGTGTCTGTAATTATTCTGGCTGCTTTCGGTGCAATTTCTGATTGTAGCTGCAATGTAAACTATGATTTATACCTGAAATATGCGCATTTTTCGAACAAAACATAGATTTATTGTATAACATTTTATAAGACTGTCATCTGATGAAGTTGTTTCTTGGTTAGTTTGGTTGTTTCTAAGTTAGTTAGGTTGGCTTTGTGCATGCTACCTGTGCTGTGAAAAATGTCTGTCCTTTTTTTGTATTTGGTGGTGAGCTAACATAAATATACGTGCTGTTTTCGCTGTAAAACATTTTAAAAATCGGACATGTTGGCTGGATTCACAAGATGTGTACCTTTAATTTGCTGTATTGGAGCAAACTTACAGACAGGAAGTGAAAAATCTGAAAACGATGCTCTGTTCCAGGGCCTGCCTATTCAATTGCCTTATATTTATGGATATGCATGCACTTCATACGCCTTCCACTAGATGTCAACAGGCAGTGGAAGGTGGAATGGGGTGTCTAGCTTGATCTGGTCTGGCAAATCGGAATCCATGCTTCAAGATTGTTTTGATGGGATATGTTCCGAGCAGCTTCTGTCACACCCTGATCTGTTTCACCTGTCTTTGTGATTGTCTCCAACCCCCTACAGGGGTCGCCCATCTTCCCCATTATCCCCTGTGTACTTATACCTGTGTTCTCTGTTTGTCTGTTGCCAGTTCGTCTTGTTTGTCAAGTTTAAGTTTGTCCTGTCAGCTCCTGTCTTTTCACAGCCTCTCTTTTCTCATCCTCCTGGTTTTTGACCCTTGCCTGTCCTGACCCTGTACCCGCCCGCCTGACCACTCTTCCCGTCCCTGAGCCTGCCTGCCATCCCGTACCTCCGCTCCACGGAGATCATTTGTTTAAAATAAGACAATCATTTGGTGTGGAAGTAGGTAATGTAGTTATCTTATCTACGTTTCTTCCTCTGTCGAGCAACATATGGAGCCTCCCAGACAGCTCTTAACCTGTTCATCAACACGCTACGGCATGAACTGGAGCCATGGGGGTCAAATTCTAAACCATCATGCCTTCTTCATGTAAGAAAGGTGAGAAGCGGCAGGGCTTGGATGTAACACACAGAGGACATGGATTTAGAATGGAGGAAGAGTTTTAGTGTAACACACAGAGGACATTCATTTAGAATGGAGGAATGGTTTTAGTGTAACACACAGAGGACATGGATTTAGAATGGAGGAATGGTTTTAGTGTAACACACAGAGGACATGGATTTAGAATGGAGGAATGGTTTTAGTGTAACACACAGAGGACATGGATTTAGAATGGAGGAATGGTTTTAGTGTAACACACAGAGGACATGGATTTAGAATGGAGGAATGGTTTTAGTGTAACACACAGAGGACATGGATTTTGAATGGAGGAATGGTTTTAGTGTAACACACAGAGGACATGGATTTAGAATGGAGGAATGGTTTTAGTGTAACACACAGAGGACATGGATTTAGAATGGAGGAATGGTTTTAGTGTAACACACAGAGGACATGGATTTAGAATGGAGGAATGGTTTTAGTGTAACACACAGAAGACATGGATTTAGAATGGAGGAATGGTTTTAGTGTAACACACAGAGGACGAGAATTCAGATTTGAGGAATGGTTTTGATGTAACACATACTGCACATGAATGGAGTCAGGGTAATGTTTTGGTTTTAACAAGTGGAAGACATGATTGCTCTTTGACCATGATATGCTCATATGTTCTTACTGATTTCAATGTAGCACTCTAGAGTTGACTGACTGAGTGAGTGACAAAGTGGCTGACTGAGTGAGTGAGTGAGTGACGGAGTGACTGACTGACTGACTGAGCAACTGACTGACTGAGTGAGTGACGGAGTGACTGACTGACTGACTGAGAAACTGACTGACTGACTGAGTGACGGAGTGACTGACTGACTGAGTGAGTGACGGACTGACTGACTGACTGACTGACTGAGAAACTGACTGACTGAGTGAGTAAGCAAGCAGATACAAACACACTCACATTTGATTAGACTTTTTTTTGACAGACCTCTACTCACAGATACCCCCCTCTCTTCCATTCCCTCCCGATCATCCACCCATGTCTTCACCCTAGAATTCCACGCATCAAGAATACCAGTATCATCTGAATATATAATGCAGTATATGCTATCTCAGGGCAGCTGCTCCTACAGTCATCCACATATACTGTACATAGGGACAGGATAGATGACTGAGAACTGTGGCGATCCAGTTGAGATGGATTTCTTGGTACTGTGCTCACTGTTGAATCTCACCCATTGCGCTCTCATTGACAAAAAAAGATCCACAGAATAGGTTTTGGACTGGGCTCACATGCGCTCAACTCTTAAAGAGCTGATGGATGGGCCTGGAGAAATACGACCACTCGTTAATAGACATAGCTATGGATGCGAGGACTGACCATCCATGATATCAAAACTATTGTTTTAACCATGTTTTGAGGCTGTATAGTGTTTGCTTTACATTTACTTTGTTTACAAACATTGGAGTAAAATACCTAGAATACCTGGAATACCTAGGATAGGATAAAGCAATCCTTCTGCCCCCCCCCCCCCCTTAAAAGATTTAGATGCACTATTGTAAAGTGGCTGTTCCACTGGATGTCATAAGGTGAATGCACCAATTTGTAAGTCGCTCTGGATAAGAGCGTCTGCTAAATGACTTAAATGTAAATGTAAATGAGTAAAACAATATTATATGTTGGGTTCTGATGGCGTGTGACAGTTGAACTAAGCTCATGAGGCATTTGTACGTCATATTCTTTCAAATTGAATGGGTACATACCATTAGACGGTTCTCTAATTAAACATGTTCCCGCATATAAATACTTATACATTAGGATTGATACGGATTTGACGTTTAGAAAACCTATACAGTAGATGAGCTGGTTAAAAAGGTAACATTTAAAGTTGTCTTTCCTACAGAAACAGATCATGTCTTTCTATAAACAGTAGAGAAGCAGATTATTCAGTCAACCTTTTGATCTGTTGTTGATTATGGTGGTATTATTTATCAAAGTGCAGCTGCTACTACTGTTAAACCTTTGGATGCCATCTCCCATAATGCCCTTTGTTTTGTTACAGGCTAAAGGTTTGATACTCATCACTGAATCCTGTATCAGAAGGTTGACTGGACTTCGCTATAGACCCATAGATCTCTACATTACTCCCTTTTTGTATACGATGCCCTACTTCATAAACTTCCATCTTTTCTAACTTGAAGTATAGACCCCTAAGTTTCCTAACCCGTTCACAGGGTTAACTCTTAAGGTTCCTAGGGTCTCCACCGAGCTAGCTAAATCTGCTTTTAGTTTTAATGCACCATATTATTGGAACAAAATTCAAAATACATTTCATCTTGCGGATCCGGTTCAGGCAATTTAAAGTATTCACTGGGGACTTATTTGTTGAGGAAGATAACAGTTTTTCTGGGTGATTTGTGACGTTTTATTTGTGTCTCCCAATACTGTGTCTTTGTATTTAAATATATGTAACAGGGTTGAAATAGACATCCTTAGTTGTATAGGTTTTGTTGTAATTAAGCAGCCAGTGTGTGAATGTGTAGTTGTGGAGCCACCTGCTGTATTATTTGTGCAACTGCATCTCTGTGCATATAAACTCAGCAAATAAAAGAAACGTCTCTTTTTCAGGACCCTGTCTTGCAAATATAATTTGTAAAAATCCAAATAACTTCACAGATCTTCATTGTAAAGGGTTTAAACACTGTGTCCCATGCTTGTTCAATGAACAATAAACAATTAATGAACATGCACCTGTGGAACGGTCGTTAAGACACTAACAGCTTACAGACGGTAGGCAATTAAGGTCACAGTTATGAAAACGTAGGACACTAAAGAGAACGTTCTACTGACTCTGAAAAACACCAAAAGAAAGATGCCCAGGGTCCCTGCTCATCTGCGTGAACGTGCCTTAGGTATGCTGCAAGGAGGCTTGAGGACTGCAGATGTGACCAGGGCAATAAATTGCAATGTCCGTACTGTGAGACACCTAAGACAGCGCTATAGGGAGACAGGACGGACAGCTGATCGTCCTCGCAGTGGCAGACCACGTGTAACAACATCTGCACAGGTTCGGTACATCCGAACTTCACACCTGCGGGACAGGTACAGGATGGCAACAACAACTGCCCGAGTTACACCAGGAACGCACAATCCTTCCATCAGTGATCAGACTGTCCGCTATAGGCTTATTGTCTTAGGTGTCTCACAGTACGGACATTGCAATTTATTGCCCTGGCCACATCTGCAGTCCTCAAGCCTCCTTGCAGCATACCTAAGGCACGTTCACGCAGATGAGCAGGGACCCTGGGCATCTTTCTTTTGGTGTTTTTCAGAGTCAGTAGGTCTTTAGTGTCCTAAGTTTTCATAACTGTGACATTAATTGCCTACCGTCTGTAAGCTGTTAGTGTCTTAACGACCGTTCCACAGGTGCATGTTCATTAATTGTTTATGGTTCATTGAACAAGCATGGGAAACAGTGCTTAAACCCTTTACAATGAAGATCTGTAAAGTTATTTGTTTTTTTACGAATTATATTTGCAAGACAGGGTCCTGAAAAAGGGACGTTTTCTTCTTTAAATACAGAGGGTACACTAACCCTAACCCCCTTATATTTTCCTTAATTTTGTCAATAGTCAAATACTTTCTGTGGCACACATCAGTCAAATACTTTCTATAGAACAAACTTCACGTCAGGATAGGCAACCGAAATGAGTAATTCATGTATGTGTGTTATATTAAACAGAGTGAGTAAAATGTAGGCAAGACACAAACATTTCAGAACAACTACTAGTTGAATAAGACATGGGAGAGATGACGAATTTTGGCAAATAGATGTATTTATAGACTAATACACTTTAAACAAATAGCCAATTCGAAAACTGCAGACATTACTAGTGCCTCCCCCGCAATCAAACTGCCATAAAAATAAAATGAAACGCAGCCTAACGTGATCATTGACAGCTGCCTTGAAGGAGAGACACAAATAAAATAAAAATGCTTTCTGCTACTAAGATCAGTGAAATGTAGGCTAAACGGAGAACGGAGAGAAGAGCAGAAACCACAACGAGCAAGTCCCAGCAATGAAGAACCGAGTGTGTGAGAGTTCACGCGAAGGGGGAAGATTTTCGACGCAACACACCGGCATTTCCCCGGACGATCATTCTACACTTGACCGCCTGACCTTATCGACTGCTCTTGCCTTGCGTCATCGTCCCGGAAGTGGCGTCGCAGAGTGGTGCAGGTTTCAGTAAACAGTCGGTTAGCGACCATAAAGAATCATGAGCTTCTCTGTAACCGTATAGAGATTGAGTTATATTACTTCTCCCTGTATGTGTCTGTTCTTCCTCTCGTCATGATTCCCGTGCCGCTCGTGGTGTGCGTTTTGGGCGGCTGGTGCTTCGTCTATCTAACAGACGTGCTTCTGAAGGTAATGTTACGATCCCGGGGGTGTAATGTTTTACCCACTAGATGCTCGCTAACGTTAGTCATTAGATCCGGTCCATCGACCAAGTTATCTGCACGACCGACCAGATCTAACGAGTAATGTATTGGTATGTAATTAACCTGCTGTTATATTTGACCTATACGAGGTAGTTAGCTAGCTAACGGTAACTAACTAGTTCACTATTACGATATGTTTCCATCTGACACAGCAGAATGTGTTACCTGTAATAGCTAGAAACGACGTATGTACACATGGTGATCGATGTACATTGCAACAGAACAATGCATGTACTCTTGATTGTAATACAGTGTGTTCTGTCTAGACCAGGGACGGTCAACTCCGGTCCTCCGGGGCCACAGCGGTGGTCCCACTTCCCTCACAAACACAGCTCGTTAACTAACTGCATTCTAAACTCAAGATCATGATTAGTTGATTATTAGCTGGGGTAAAAGTAGGACACCAATTAGGCCTCAGAGGACTGGAGTTTTTCCCATCCTTGTGTAACGGATGTGAAATGGCTAGCTAGTTAGCGGGTACGTGCTACTAGCGTTTCAATCAGTTACGTCACTTGCTCTGAAACCTAGAAGTAGTGGTTCCTCTTTGCTCTGCAAGGGCCGAGGCTTTTGTGGAGCGATGGGTAACGACGCTTCGTGGGTGTCAGTTGTTGATGTTTGCAGAGGGTCCCTGGTTCGCGCCCGTGTCGGGGCGAGGGGACGTACTAAAATTATACTGTTACACTGGTCTAGACTATATGGGGTAAGGCCAGGGGCTAGTTAGGACTCAGAAATGGTGTTGGGGACACTGCTATATAGGGGCTAGTCGCACCTGCTGGTCAAAAATCATTTGGAACAGCCAAATTATTATAAATGACGTCGCACATGCCGTAGCACAGTGTGGCCTTTTGTCTTCTACCAAACCAATACCTAACCAATCGGGTGGTTGTTCGACAAAACTAAGCATCGGACGTCATTGATCACGTATTTCTGATAAAGTGATACGAGCATTAGGACACTATTTCGAAGCAAACTGCTTAGCAATGTCGATGCATACCTCGGAGCTTCGGAAACAACCGTAACACTACTACTGTGCTAGTGTAACGGATGTGAAATGGCTAGCTAGTTATAGCGGGTACGCGCTAGTAGCATTTCAATCAGTTACGTCACTTGCTTTGAGACTTTAAGTAGGGTTGCCCCTTGCTCTGCAAGGGCTGCGGCTTTTGTGGAGCGATGGGTAACGACGCTTCGTGGGTGACTGTTGTCGATGTGTGCAGAGGTTCCCTGGTTCGCGCCCGGGTAGGGGCGAGGGAACGGACGTAAAGTTAAACTGTTAAACTATCAACCCTTTCAGTTGGTGGCACCAGCACATCATTTCCATAATGTGCCTCTATTCCATACAGAACCAGGCTAATAATGACTAGCTATCTTTTAAATTAGCATGCCCTTGTGTTCATAGTCAAAATAACTATCATGGTCCAAACACACTAAGACAGTCATGAAGAGGGCACGACAAAACCTATTCCCGCTCAGGAGACTGAAAAGATTTGGCATGGGTCCCCAGATCCTCAAAAAGTTCTACAGCTGCACCATCGAGAGCAGGTTGCATCCCTGCCTGGTATGGCAACTGCTCGGCATCTGACCGTAAGGCGCTGCAGAGGGTAGTGTGTACATCACTGGGGCCAAGCTTCCTGCCATCCAGGATCTATATACTAGGCATGTCAAAGGAAAGCCCCAAAAATTGTTAGAGACTCCAGTCACCCATGTCATAGTCTGTTCTCGCTGCTACCGCACGGCAAGCGGTACCGGAGCGCCAAGTCTAGGACCAAATGGCTCCTTATCAGCTTTTACCCCCAAGCTTTAAGACTCCTGAACATCTAATCAAATGGCCCCTGGACTATTTACATTGACCCCCCCCCCCCTCCATTTGTTTTGTACACTGCTGCTACTCTCTGTTTATTATCTATGCATAGTCACTTCACCCCTACCTACATGTACAAATTACCTTGACTAACCTGTACCCCTCCACATTGACTCGGTACCGGTACCCCCTGTATATAGCCTCATTACTAACCTGTACCCCCTGTATATAGCCTGCACATTGACTCGGTACCGGTACCCCCTGTATATAGCCTCATTACTAACCTGTACCCCCTGTATATAGCCTCATTACTAACCTGTACCCCCTGTATATAGCCTGCACATTGACTCGGTACCGGTACCCCCTGTATATGGCCTCCACATTGACTCGGTACCGGTACCCCCTGTATATAGCCTCATTACTAACCTGTACCCCTGCACATTGACCCGGTACCGGTACCCCCTGTATATAGTCTCATTACTAACCTGTACCCCTGCACATTGACTCGGTACCGGTACCCCCTGTATATAGCCTCATTACTAACCTGTACCCCCTGTATATAGCCTCCACATTGACTCGGTAAGAGCACCCCCTGTATATAGCCTCATTACTAACCTGTACCCCTGCACATTGACCCGGTACCGGTACCCCCTGTATATAGTCTCATTACTAACCTGTACCCCTGCACATTGACTCGGTACCGGTACCCCCTGTATATAGCCTCATTACTAACCTGTACCCCTGTATATAGCCTCATTACTAACCTGTACCCCTGTATATAGTCTCATTACTAACCTGTACCCCCTGTATATAGCCTCATTACTAACCTGTACCCCTGTATATAGCCTCATTACTAACCTGTACCCCTGTATATAGCCTCATTACTAACCTGTACCCCTGTATATAGCCTCATTACTAACCTGTACCCCTGTATATAGCCTCATTACTAACCTGTACCCCTGTATATAGCCTCATTACTAACCTGTACCCCCTGTATATAGCCTCATTACTAACCTGTACCCCTGTATATAGCCTCATTACTAACCTGTACCCCCTGTATATAGCCTCATTACTAACCTGTACCCCTGTATATAGCCTCATTACTAACCTGTACCCCTGTATATAGTCTCATTACTAACCTGTACCCCTGTATATAGTCTCATTACTAACCTGTACCCCTGTATATAGTCTCATTACTAACCTGTACCCCTGTATATAGTCTCATTACTAACCTGTACCCCTGTATATAGTCTCATTACTAACCTGTACCCCCTGTATATAGTCTCATTATTAACCTGTACCCCCTGTATATAGCCTCATTACTAACCCTGTACCCCCTGTATATAGCCTCATTACTAACCTGTACCCCTGTATATAGCCTCATTACTAACCTGTTCCCCTGTATATAGCCTCATTACTAACCTGTACCCCCTGTATATAGTCTCATTACTAACCTGTACCCCCTGTATATAGCCTCATTACTAACCTGTACCCCCTGTATATAGTCTCATTACTAACCTGTACCCCTGTATATAGTCTCATTACTAACCTGTACCCCCTGTATATAGCCTCATTACTAACCTGTACCCCTGTATATAGTCTCATTACTAACCTGTACCCCCTGTATATAGTCTCATTACTAACCTGTACCCCCTGTATATAGTCTCATTACTAACCTGTACCCCCTGTATATAGTCTCATTACTAACCTGTACCCCTGTATATAGTCTCATTACTAACTCTGTACCCCCTGTATATAGTCTCATTACTAACCTGTACCCCCTGTATATAGTCTCATTACTAACCTGTACCCCCTGTATATAGTCTCATTACTAACCTGTACCCCCTGTATATAGCCTCATTACTAACCTGTACCCCCTGTATATAGTCTCATTACTAACCTGTACCCCCTGTATATAGCCTCATTACTAACCTGTACCCCTGTATATAGCCTCATTACTAACCTGTACCCCTGCACATTGTTGTAACACGTCCTCTCTTCTCCTCTCCCTCAGTTGTCTGAGTCATATGGTCATTGTTATGAGATGTGGCTAGGGTCAAAGGGTCTGTCTCTCTCTCCGTTCCACATCCGCTGGCAGACCTCCCTCTTCAACCGCCTCTTCTCACGCTGCGCTCGCATCAACCCCCACGCCCTCTACCTCTGGTAAGACCTGACCTCTGACCCTTAACCCTCATATCCTCTACCTCTGGTAATCCCTGACCCCTAACTCTTAACCCTAATTCCCTCTACCTCTTGTAAGACTTGTGCCCAGTACCACTGTGTGTTTGCGTGTAGGTTTACCAGTGGTCTAGTGTTTGGGCTGGTGTCTATGTGTGGTTCGGTGGTGCTGCTAATTAGAACCCTGCAGCAGACTATCCATCAGATGACATCAGACCACCCTCAGGGAGCCAATCAACAGACACTACAGGTGGTGGTACGTACAACGACGTGTGTGTGTGTGTGTGTGTGTGTACTGACTGCTGTGTGTGTGTGTACTGACTGCTGTGTGTGTGTGTACTGACTGCTGTGTGTGTGTATGTGTGTACTGACTGCTGTGTGTGTGTGTGTACTGACTGCTGTGTGTGTGTATGTGTGTACTGACTGCTGTGTGTGTGTATGTGTGTACTGACTGCTGTGTGTGTGTGTGTGTACTGACTGCTGTGTGTGTGTATGTGTGTACTGACTGCTGTGTGTGTGTGTACTGACTGCTGTGTGTGTACTGACTGCTGTGTGTGTGCAGGTCCCGGGTATAAACCTGCCAGTCAGTCAGCTGGCCTACTTCTTCTCTGCTCTGCTGGTCAGTGGGATCATACACGAACTGGGCCATGCCGTGGCAGCAATAAGGTAAGATATATATATACAAACACACTAACTCTGACCATGCTGTAACTGAACTGAGTCACTAACTCTGACCATGCTGTAACTGAGTCACTAACTCTGACCATGCTGTAACTGAACTGAGTCACTAACTCTGACCATGCTGTAACTGAACTGAGTCACTAACTCTGACCATGCTGTAACTGAGTCACTAACTCTGACCATGCTGTAACTGAACTGAGTCACTAACTCTGACCATGCTGTAACTGAGTCACTAACTCTGACCATGCTGTAACTGAACTGAGTCACTAACTCTGACCATGCTGTAACTGAGTCACTAACTCTGACCATGCTGTAACTGAACTGAGTCACTAACTCTGACCGTGCTGTAACTGAACTGAGTCACTAACTCTGACCGTGCTGTAACTGAACTGAGTCACTAACTCTGACCATGCTGTAACTGAACTGAGTCACTAACTCTGACCATGCTGTAACTGAACTGAGTCACTAACTCTGACCATGCTGTGACTGAGTCACTAACTCTGACCATGCTGTAACTGAGTCACTAACTCTGACCATGCGGTAACTGAACTGAGTCACTAACTCTGACCATGCTGTAACTGAGTCACTAACTCTGACCATGCTGTAACTGAACTGAGTCACTAACTCTGACCATGCTGTAACTGAACTGAGTCACTAACTCTGACCATGCTGTAACTGAACTGAGTCACTAACTCTGACCATGCTGTAACTGAACTGAGTCACTAACTCTGACCATGCTGTAACTGAGTCACTAACTCTGACCATGCTGTAACTGAGTCACTAACTCTGACCATGCTGTAACTGAGTCACTAACTCTGACCATGCTGTAACTGAGTCACTAACTCTGACCATGCTGTAACTGAGTCACTAACTCTGACCATGCTGTAACTGAGTCACTAACTCTGACCATGCTGTAACTGAGTCACTAACTCTGACCATGCTGTAACTGAGTCACTAACTCTGACCATGCTGTAACTGAGTCACTAACTCTGACCATGCTGTAACTGAGTCACTAACTCTGACCATGCTGTAACTGAACTGAGTCACTAACTCTGACCATGCTGTAACTGAGTCACTAACTCTGACCATGCTGTAACTGAACTGAGTCACTAACTCTGACCATGCTGTAACTGAGTCACTAACTCTGACCATGCTGTAACTGAGTCACTAACTCTGACCATGCTGTAACTGAACTGAGTCACTAACTCTGACCATGCTGTAACTGAGTCACTAACTCTGACCATGCTGTAACTGAACTGAGTCACTAACTCTGACCGTGCTGTAACTGAACTGAGTCACTAACTCTGACCGTGCTGTAACTGAACTGAGTCACTAACTCTGACCGTGCTGTAACTGAACTGAGTCACTAACTCTGACCATGCTGTAACTGAACTGAGTCACTAACTCTGACCATGCTGTGACTGAGTCACTAACTCTGACCATGCTGTGACTGAGTCACTAACTCTGACCATGCTGTAACTGAACTGAGTCACTAACTCTGACCATGCGGTAACTGAACTGAGTCACTAACTCTGACCATGCGGTAACTGAACTGAGTCACTAACTCTGACCATGCTGTAACTGAACTGAGTCACTAACTCTGACCATGCTGTAACTGAACTGAGTCACTAACTCTGACCATGCTGTAACTGAACTGAGTCACTAACTCTGACCATGCTGTAACTGAACTGAGTCACTAACTCTGACCATGCTGTAACTGAACTGAGTCACTAACTCTGACCATGCTGTAACTGAGTCACTAACTCTGACCATGCTGTAACTGAGTCACTAACTCTGACCATGCTGTAACTGAGTCACTAACTCTGACCATGCTGTAACTGAGTCACTAACTCTGACCATGCTGTAACTGAGTCACTAACTCTGACCATGCTGTAACTGAGTCACTAACTCTGACCATGCTGTAACTGAGTCACTAACTCTGACCATGCTGTAACTGAACTGAGTCACTAACTCTGACCATGCTGTAACTGAACTGAGTCACTAACTCTGACCATGCTGTAACTGAACTGAGTCACTAACTCTGACCATGCTGTAACTGAACTGAGTCACTAACTCTGACCATGCTGTAACTGAGTCACTAACTCTGACCATGCTGTAACTGAGTCACTAACTCTGACCATGCTGTAACTGAACTGAGTCACCAACTCTGACCATGCTGTAACTGAACTGAGTCACTAACTCTGACCATGCTGTAACTGAGTCACTAACTCTGACCATGCTGTAACTGAGTCACTAACTCTGACCATGCTGTAACTGAGTCACTAACTCTGACCATGCTGTAACTGAGTCACTAACTCTGACCATGCTGTAACTGAGTCACTAACTCTGACCATGCTGTAACTGAGTCACTAACTCTGACCATGCTGTAACTGAACTGAGTCACTAACTCTGACCATGCTGTAACTGAACTGAGTCACTAACTCTGACCATGCTGTAACTGAACTGAGTCACTAACTCTGACCATGCTGTAACTGAACTGAGTCACTAACTCTGACCATGCTGTAACTGAGTCACTAACTCTGACCATGCTGTAACTGAGTCACTAACTCTGACCATGCTGTAACTGAACTGAGTCACCAACTCTGACCATGCGGTAACTGAACTGAGTCACTAACTCTGACCATGCTGTAACCGAACTGAGTCACTAACTCTGACCATGCTGTAACTGAACTGAGTCACTAACTCTGACCATGCTGTAACTGAGTCACTAACTCTGACCATGCTGTAACTGAGTCACTAACTCTGACCATGCTGTAACTGAACTGAGTCACTAACTCTGACCATGCTGTAACTGAGTCACTAACTCTGACCATGCTGTAACTGAGTCACTAACTCTGACCATGCTGTAACTGAGTCACTAACTCTGACCATGCTGTAACTGAACTGAGTCACTAACTCTGACCATGCTGTAACTGAACTGAGTCACTAACTCTGACCATGCTGTAACTGAACTGAGTCACTAACTCTGACCATGCTGTAACTGAACTGAGTCACTAACTCTGACCATGCTGTGACTGAGTCACTAACTCTGACCATGCTGTGACTGAGTCACTAACTCTGACCATGCTGTAACTGAGTCACTAACTCTGACCATGCTGTAACTGAGTCACTAACTCTGACCATGCTGTAACTGAGTCACTAACTCTGACCATGCTGTAACTGAACTGAGTCACTAACTCTGACCATGCTGTAACTGAACTGAGTCACTAACTCTGACCATGCTGTAACTGAACTGAGTCACTAACTCTGACCATGCTGTAACTGAACTGAGTCACTAACTCTGACCATGCTGTAACTGAGTCACTAACTCTGACCATGCTGTAACTGAGTCACTAACTCTGACCATGCTGTAACTGAGTCACTAACTCTGACCATGCTGTAACTGAGTCACTAACTCTGACCATGCTGTAACTGAGTCACTAACTCTGACCATGCTGTAACTGAGTCACTAACTCTGACCATGCTGTAACTGAGTCACTAACTCTGACCATGCTGTAACTGAACTGAGTCACTAACTCTGACCATGCTGTAACTGAGTCACTAACTCTGACCATGCTGTAACTGAACTGAGTCACTAACTCTGACCATGCTGTAACTGAACTGAGTCACTAACTCTGACCATGCTGTAACTGAACTGAGTCACTAACTCTGACCATGCTGTAACTGAGTCACTAACTCTGACCATGTTGTAACTGAGTCACTAACTCTGACCATGCTGTAACTGAGTCACTAACTCTGACCATGCTGTAACTGAACTGAGTCACTAACTCTGACCATGCTGTAACTGAGTCACTAACTCTGACCATGCTGTAACTGAACTGAGTCACCAACTCTGACCATGCGGTAACTGAACTGAGTCACTAACTCTGACCATGCGGTAACTGAGTCACTAACTCTGACCATGTTGTAACTGAGTCACTAACTCTGACCATGCTGTAACTGAGTCACTAACTCTGACCATGCTGTAACTGAACTGAGTCACTAACTCTGACCATGCTGTGACTGAACTGAGTCACTAACTCTGACCATGCTGTAACTGAACTGAGTCACTAACTCTGACCATGCTGTAACTGAGTCACTAACTCTGACCATGCTGTAACTGAGTCACTAACTCTGACCATGCTGTAACTGAGTCACTAACTCTGACCATGCTGTAACTGAGTCACTAACTCTGACCATGCTGTAACTGAGTCACTAACTCTGACCATGCTGTAACTGAGTCACTAACTCTGACCATGCTGTAACTGAGTCACTAACTCTGACCATGCTGTAACTGAACTGAGTCACTAACTCTGACCATGCTGTAACTGAACTGAGTCACTAACTCTGACCATGCTGTAACTGAACTGAGTCACTAACTCTGACCATGCTGTAACTGAGTCACTAACTCTGACCATGCTGTAACTGAACTGAGTCACTAACTCTGACCATGCTGTAACTGAGTCACTAACTCTGACCATGCTGTAACTGAGTCACTAACTCTGACCATGCTGTAACTGAGTCACTAACTCTGACCATGCTGTAACTGAACTGAGTCACTAACTCTGACCATGCTGTAACTGAGTCACTAACTCTGACCATGCTGTAACTGAGTCACTAACTCTGACCATGCTGTAACTGAACTGAGTCACTAACTCTGACCATGCTGTAACTGAGTCACTAACTCTGACCATGCGGTGACTGAACTGAGTCACTAACTCTGACCATGCTGTGACTGAGTCACTAACTCTGACCATGCTGTAACTGAACTGAGTCACTAACTCTGACCATGCTGTAAGTGAACTGAGTCACTAACTCTGACCATGCTGTAACTGAACTGAGTCACTAACTCTGACCATGCTGTAACTGAACTGAGTCACTAACTCTGACCATGCTGTGACTGAGTCACTAACTCTGACCATGCTGTAACTGAGTCACTAACTCTGACCATGCTGTAACTGAGTCACTAACTCTGACCATGCTGTAACTGAGTCACTAACTCTGACCATGCTGTAACTGAGTCACTAACTCTGACCATGCTGTAACTGAGTCACTAACTCTGACCATGCTGTAACTGAGTCACTAACTCTGACCATGCTGGAACTGAGTCACTAACTCTGACCATGCTGTAACTGAGTCACTAACTCTGACCATGCTGTAACTGAGTCACTAACTCTGACCATGCTGTAACTGAGTCACTAACTCTGACCATGCTGTAACTGAGTCACTAACTCTGACCATGCTGTAACTGAACTGAGTCACTAACTCTGACCATGCTGTAACTGAACTGAGTCACTAACTCTGACCATGCTGTAACTGAGTCACTAACTCTGACCATGCTGTAACTGAACTGAGTCACTAACTCTGACCATGCTGTAACTGAACTGAGTCACTAACTCTGACCATGCTGTAACTGAGTCACTAACTCTGACCATGCTGTAACTGAGTCACTAACTCTGACCATGCTGTAACTGAGTCACTAACTCTGACCATGCTGTAACTGAACTGAGTCACCAACTCTGACCATGCTGTAACTGAACTGAGTCACTAACTCTGACCATGCTGTAACTGAGTCACTAACTCTGACCATGCTGTAACTGAACTGAGTCACTAACTCTGACCATGCTGTAACTGAACTGAGTCACTAACTCTGACCATGCTGTAACTGAACTGAGTCACTAACTCTGACCATGCTGTAACTGAGTCACTAACTCTGACCATGCTGTAACTGAACTGAGTCACCAACTCTGACCATGCTGTAACTGAACTGAGTCACTAACTCTGACCATGCTGTAACTGAGTCACTAACTCTGACCATGCTGTAACTGAGTCACTAACTCTGACCATGCTGTAACTGAGTCACTAACTCTGACCATGCTGTAACTGAACTGAGTCACCAACTCTGACCATGCGGTAACTGAACTGAGTCACTAACTCTGACCATGCTGTAACTGAGTCACTAACTCTGACCATGCTGTAACTGAACTGAGTCACTAACTCTGACCATGCTGTAACTGAGTCACTAACTCTGACCATGCTGTAACTGAACTGAGTCACTAACTCTGACCATGCTGTAACTGAGTCACTAACTCTGACCGTGCTGTAACTGAACTGAGTCACTAACTCTGACCGTGCTGTAACTGAACTGAGTCACTAACTCTGACCGTGCTGTAACTGAACTGATTCACTAACTCTGACCATGCTGTAACTGAACTGAGTCACTAACTCTGACCATGCTGTAACTGAACTGAGTCACTAACTCTGACCATGCTGTGACTGAGTCACTAACTCTGACCATGCTGTAACTGAGTCACTAACTCTGACCATGCTGTAACTGAACTGAGTCACTAACTCTGACCATGCTGTAACTGAGTCACTAACTCTGACCATGCGGTAACTGAACTGAGTCACTAACTCTGACCATGCTGTAACTGAGTCACTAACTCTGACCATGCTGTAACTGAACTGAGTCACTAACTCTGACCATGCTGTAACTGAACTGAGTCACTAACTCTGACCATGCTGTAACTGAACTGAGTCACTAACTCTGACCATGCTGTAACTGAGTCACTAACTCTGACCATGCTGTAACTGAACTGAGTCACTAACTCTGACCATGCTGTAACTGAGTCACTAACTCTGACCATGCTGTAACTGAACTGAGTCACTAACTCTGACCATGCTGTAACTGAACTGAGTCACTAACTCTGACCATGCTGTAACTGAGTCACTAACTCTGACCATGCTGTAACCGAACTGAGTCACTAACTCTGACCATGCTGTAACTGAGTCACTAACTCTGACCATGCTGTAACTGAACTGAGTCACTAACTCTGACCATGCTGTAACTGAACTGAGTCACTAACTCTGACCATGCTGTAACTGAACTGAGTCACTAACTCTGACCATGCTGTAACTGAACTGAGTCACTAACTCTGACCATGCTGTAACTGAGTCACTAACTCTGACCATGCTGTAACTGAGTCACTAACTCTGACCATGCTGTAACTGAACTGAGTCACCAACTCTGACCATGCGGTAACTGAACTGAGTCACTAACTCTGACCATGCTGTAACTGAGTCACTAACTCTGACCATGCTGTAACTGAACTGAGTCACTAACTCTGACCATGCTGTAACTGAACTGAGTCACTAACTCTGACCATGCTGTAACTGAACTGAGTCACTAACTCTGACCATGCTGTAACTGAGTCACTAACTCTGACCATGCTGTAACTGAGTCACTAACTCTGACCATGCTGTAACTGAGTCACTAACTCTGACCATGCTGTAACTGAACTGAGTCACTAACTCTGACCATGCTGTAACTGAGTCACTAACTCTGACCATGCTGTAACTGAGTCACTAACTCTGACCATGCTGTAACTGAGTCACTAACTCTGACCATGCTGTAACTGAACTGAGTCACTAACTCTGACCATGCTGTAACTGAACTGAGTCACTAACTCTGACCATGCTGTAACTGAACTGAGTCACTAACTCTGACCATGCTGTAACTGAACTGAGTCACTAACTCTGACCATGCTGTGACTGAGTCACTAACTCTGACCATGCTGTAACTGAGTCACTAACTCTGACCATGCTGTAACTGAGTCACTAACTCTGACCATGCTGTAACTGAACTGAGTCACTAACTCTGACCATGCTGTAACTGAACTGAGTCACTAACTCTGACCATGCTGTAACTGAACTGAGTCACTAACTCTGACCATGCTGTAACTGAACTGAGTCACTAACTCTGACCATGCTGTAACTGAACTGAGTCACTAACTCTGACCATGCTGTAACTGAACTGAGTCACTAACTCTGACCATGCTGTAACTGAACTGAGTCACTAACTCTGACCATGCTGTAACTGAGTCACTAACTCTGACCATGCTGTAACTGAGTCACTAACTCTGACCATGCTGTAACTGAGTCACTAACTCTGACCATGCTGTAACTGAGTCACTAACTCTGACCATGCTGTAACTGAGTCACTAACTCTGACCATGCTGTAACTGAGTCACTAACTCTGACCATGCTGTAACTGAGTCACTAACTCTGACCATGCTGTAACTGAGTCACTAACTCTGACCATGCTGTAACTGAGTCACTAACTCTGACCATGCTGTAACTGAACTGAGTCACTAACTCTGACCATGCTGTAACTGAACTGAGTCACTAACTCTGACCATGCTGTAACTGAACTGAGTCACTAACTCTGACCATGCTGTAACTGAGTCACTAACTCTGACCATGCTGTAACTGAGTCACTAACTCTGACCATGCTGTAACTGAACTGAGTCACCAACTCTGACCATGCGGTAACTGAACTGAGTCACTAACTCTGACCATGCGGTAACTGAGTCACTAACTCTTGACCATGTTGTAACTGAGTCACTAACTCTGACCCTGCTGTAACTGAGTCACTAACTCTGACCATGCTGTAACTGAACTGAGTCACCAACTCTGACCATGCGGTAACTGAACTGAGTCACTAACTCTGACCATGCGGTAACTGAGTCACTAACTCTGACCATGTTGTAACTGAGTCACTAACTCTGACCATGCTGTAACTGAGTCACTAACTCTGACCATGCTGTAACTGAACTGAGTCACTAACTCTGACCATGCTGTGACTGAACTGAGTCACTAACCCTGACCATGCTGTAACTGAACTGAGTCACTAACTCTGACCATGCTGTAACTGAACTGAGTCACTAACTCTGACCATGCTGTAACTGAGTCACTAACTCTGACCATGCTGTAACTGAGTCACTAACTCTGACCATGCTGTGACTGAGTCAATAACTCTGACCATGCTGTGACTGAGTCACTAACTCTGACCATGCTGTGACTGAGTCACTAACTCTGACCATGCTGTGACTGAGTCACTAACTCTGACCATGCTGTGACTGAGTCACTAACTCTGACCATGCTGTAACTGAGTCACTAACTCTGACCATGCTGTAACTGAGTCACTAACTCTGACCATGCTGTAACTGAGTCACTAACTCTGACCATGCTGTAACTGAGTCACTAACTCTGACCATGCTGTAACTGAGTCACTAACTCTGACCATGCTGTAACTGAGTCACTAACTCTGACCATGCTGTAACTGAGTCACTAACTCTGACCATGCTGTAACTGAACTGAGTCACTAACTCTGACCATGCTGTAACTGAACTGAGTCACTAACTCTGACCATGCTGTAACTGAACTGAGTCACTAACTCTGACCATGCTGTAACTGAACTGAGTCACTAACTCTGACCATGCTGTAACTGAGTCACTAACTCTGACCATGCTGTAACTGAGTCACTAACTCTGACCATGCTGTAACTGAGTCACTAACTCTGACCATGCTGTAACTGAACTGAGTCACTAACTCTGACCATGCTGTAACTGAGTCACTAACTCTGACCATAATGTAACTGAGTCACTAACTCTGACCATGCTGTAACTGAACTGAGTCACTAACTCTGACCATGCTGTAACTGAGTCACTAACTCTGACCATGCGGTGACTGAACTGAGTCACTAACTCTGACCATGCTGTGACTGAGTCACTAACTCTGACCATGCTGTAACTGAACTGAGTCACTAACTCTGACCATGCTGTAACTGAACTGAGTCACTAACTCTGACCATGCTGTAACTGAACTGAGTCACTAACTCTGACCATGCTGTAACTGAACTGAGTCACTAACTCTGACCATGCTGTGACTGAGTCACTAACTCTGACCATGCTGTAACTGAGTCACTAACTCTGACCATGCTGTAACTGAGTCACTAACTCTGACCATGCTGTAACTGAGTCACTAACTCTGACCATGCTGTAACTGAGTCACTAACTCTGACCATGCTGTAACTGAGTCACTAACTCTGACCATGCTGTAACTGAGTCACTAACTCTGACCATGCTGTAACTGAGTCACTAACTCTGACCATGCTGTAACTGAACTGAGTCACTAACTCTGACCATGCTGTAACTGAGTCACTAACTCTGACCATGCTGTAACTGAACTGAGTCACTAACTCTGACCATGCTGTAACTGAACTGAGTCACTAACTCTGACCATGCTGTAACTGAACTGAGTCACTAACTCTGACCATGCTGTAACTGAGTCACTAACTCTGACCATGCTGTAACTGAGTCACTAACTCTGACCATGCTGTAACTGAACTGAGTCACCAACTCTGACCATGCTGTAACTGAACTGAGTCACTAACTCTGACCATGCTGTAACTGAGTCACTAACTCTGACCATGCTGTAACTGAACTGAGTCACTAACTCTGACCATGCTGTAACTGAACTGAGTCACTAACTCTGACCATGCTGTAACTGAGTCACTAACTCTGACCATGCTGTAACTGAGTCACTAACTCTGACCATGCTGTAACTGAACTGAGTCACCAACTCTGACCATGCGGTCACTGAACTGAGTCACTAACTCTGACCATGCTGTAACTGAGTCACTAACTCTGACCATGCTGTAACTGAACTGAGTCACTAACTCTGACCATGCTGTGACTGAACTGAGTCACTAACTCTGACCATGCTGTAACTGAACTGAGTCACTAACTCTGACCATGCTGTAACTGAACTGAGTCACTAACTCTGACCATGCTGTAACTGAGTCACTAACTCTGACCATGCTGTAACTGAGTCACTAACTCTGACCATGCTGTAACTGAGTCACTAACTCTGACCATGCTGTAACTGAGTCACTAACTCTGACCATGCTGTAACTGAGTCACTAACTCTGACCATGCTGTAACTGAGTCACTAACTCTGACCATGCTGTAACTGAGTCACTAACTCTGACCATGCTGTAACTGAACTGAGTCACTAACTCTGACCATGCTGTAACTGAACTGAGTCACTAACTCTGACCATGCTGTAACTGAACTGAGTCACTAACTCTGACCATGCTGTAACTGAACTGAGTCACTAACTCTGACCATGCTGTAACTGAACTGAGTCACTAACTCTGACCATGCTGTGACTGAGTCACTAACTCTGACCATGCTGTAACTGAGTCACTAACTCTGACCATGTTGTAACTGAGTCACTAACTTTGACCATGCTGTAACTGAGTCACTAACTCTGACCATGCTGTAACTGAGTCACTAACTCTGACCATGCTGTAACTGAGTCACTAACTCTGACCATGCTGTAACTGAGTCACTAACTCTGACCATGCTGTAACTGAACTGAGTCACTAACTCTGACCATGCTGTAACTGAACTGAGTCACTAACTCTGACCATGCTGTAACTGAACTGAGTCACTAACTCTGACCATGCTGTAACTGAGTCACTAACTCTGACCATGCTGTAACTGAGTCACTAACTCTGACCATGCTGTAACTGAGTCACTAACTCTGACCATGCTGTAACTGAGTCACTAACTCTGACCATGCTGTGACTGAACTGAGTCACTAACTCTGACCATGCTGTAACTGAACTGAGTCACTAACTCTGACCATGCTGTAACTGAACTGAGTCACTAACTCTGACCATGCTGTAACTGAACTGAGTCACTAACTCTGACCATGCTGTAACTGAACTGAGTCACTAACTCTGACCATGCTGTAACTGAGTCACTAACTCTGACCATGCTGTAACTGAGTCACTAACTCTGACCATGCTGTAACTGAGTCACTAACTCTGACCATGCTGTAACTGAGTCACTAACTCTGACCATGCTGTGACTGAACTGAGTCACTAACTCTGACCATGCTGTAACTGAACTGAGTCACTAACTCTGACCATGCTGTAACTGAACTGAGTCACTAACTCTGACCATGCTGTAACTGAACTGAGTCACTAACTCTGACCATGCTGTAACTGAGTCACTAACTCTGACCATGCTGTAACTGAGTCACTAACTCTGACCATGCTGTAACTGAGTCACTAACTCTGACCATGCTGTAACTGAGTCACTAACTCTGACCATGCTGTAACTGAACTGAGTCACTAACTCTGACCATGCTGTAACTGAACTGAGTCACTAACTCTGACCATGCTGTAACTGAGTCACTAACTCTGACCATGCTGTAACTGAACTGAGTCACTAACTCTGACCATGCTGTAACTGAGTCACTAACTCTGACCATGCTGTGACTGAACTGAGTCACTAACTCTGACCATGCTGTGACTGAACTGAGTCACTAACTCTGACCATGCTGTGACTGAACTGAGTCACTAACTCTGACCATGCTGTAACTGAACTGAGTCACTAACTCTGACCATGCTGTAACTGAACTGAGTCACTAACTCTGACCATGCTATAACTGAACTGAGTCACTAACTCTGACCATGCTGTAACTGAGTCACTAACTCTGACCATGCTGTAACTGAGTCACTAACTCTGACCATGCTGTAACTGAGTCACTAACTCTGACCATGCTGTAACTGAACTGAGTCACTAAGTCTGACCATGCTGTAACTGAGTCACTAACTCTGACCATGCTGTAACTGAGTCACTAACTCTGACCATGCTGTAACTGAACTGAGTCACTAACTCTGACCATGCTGTAACTGAGTCACTAACTCTGACCATGCGGTGACTGAGTCACTAACTCTGACCATGCTGTGACTGAGTCACTAACTCTGACCATGCTGTAACTGAACTGAGTCACTAACTCTGACCATGCTGTAACTGAACTGAGTCACTAACTCTGACCATGCTGTAACTGAACTGAGTCACTAACTCTGACCATGCTGTGACTGAGTCACTAACTCTGACCATGCTGTAACTGAACTGAGTCACTAACTCTGACCATGCTGTAACTGAACTGAGTCACTAACTCTGACCATGCTGTAACTGAACTGAGTCACTAACTCTGACCATGCTGTAACTGAACTGAGTCACTAACTCTGACCATGCTGTGACTGAGTCACTAACTCTGACCATGCTGTAACTGAGTCACTAACTCTGACCATGCTGTAACTGAGTCACTAACTCTGACCATGCTGTAACTGAGTCACTAACTCTGACCATGCTGTAACTGAGTCACTAACTCTGACCATGCTGTAACTGAGTCACTAACTCTGACCATGCTGTAACTGAGTCACTAACTCTGACCATGCTGTAACTGAGTCACTAACTCTGACCATGCTGTAACTGAGTCACTAACTCTGACCATGCTGTAACTGAACTGAGTCACTAACTCTGACCATGCTGTAACTGAGTCACTAACTCTGACCATGCTGTAACTGAACTGAGTCACTAACTCTGACCATGCTGTAACTGAACTGAGTCACTAACTCTGACCATGCTGTAACTGAGTCACTAACTCTGACCATGCTGTAACTGAGTCACTAACTCTGACCATGCTGTAACTGAGTCACTAACTCTGACCATGCTGTAACTGAGTCACTAACTCTGACCATGCTGTAACTGAACTGAGTCACTAACTCTGACCATGCTGTAACTGAACTGAGTCACTAACTCTGACCATGCTGTAACTGAACTGAGTCACTAACTCTGACCATGCTGTAACTGAGTCACTAACTCTGACCATGCTGTAACTGAGTCACTAACTCTGACCATGCTGTAACTGAGTCACTAACTCTGACCATGCTGTAACTGAACTGAGTCACTAACTCTGACCATGCTGTAACTGAGTCACTAACTCTGACCATGCTGTAACTGAACTGAGTCACTAACTCTGACCATGCTGTAACTGAGTCACTAACTCTGACCATGCGGTGACTGAACTGAGTCACTAACTCTGACCATGCTGTGACTGAGTCACTAACTCTGACCATGCTGTAACTGAACTGAGTCACTAACTCTGACCATGCTGTAACTGAACTGAGTCACTAACTCTGACCATGCTGTAACTGAACTGAGTCACTAACTCTGACCATGCTGTAACTGAACTGAGTCACTAACTCTGACCATGCTGTGACTGAGTCACTAACTCTGACCATGCTGTAACTGAGTCACTAACTCTGACCATGCTGTAACTGAGTCACTAACTCTGACCATGCTGTAACTGAGTCACTAACTCTGACCATGCTGTAACTGAGTCACTAACTCTGACCATGCTGTAACTGAGTCACTAACTCTGACCATGCTGTAACTGAGTCACTAACTCTGACCATGCTGTAACTGAGTCACTAACTCTGACCATGCTGTAACTGAACTGAGTCACTAACTCTGACCATGCTGTAACTGAGTCACTAACTCTGACCATGCTGTAACTGAACTGAGTCACTAACTCTGACCATGCTGTAACTGAACTGAGTCACTAACTCTGACCATGCTGTAACTGAGTCACTAACTCTGACCATGCTGTAACTGAGTCACTAACTCTGACCATGCTGTAACTGAACTGAGTCACCATCTCTGACCATGCTGTAACTGAACTGAGTCACTAACTCTGACCATGCTGTAACTGAGTCACTAACTCTGACCATGCTGTAACTGAACTGAGTCACTAACTCTGACCATGCTGTAACTGAACTGAGTCACTAACTCTGACCATGCTGTAACTGAACTGAGTCACTAACTCTGACCATGCTGTAACTGAGTCACTAACTCTGACCATGCTGTAACTGAGTCACTAACTCTGACCATGCTGTAACTGAACTGAGTCACCAACTCTGACCATGCGGTAACTGAACTGAGTCACTAACTCTGACCATGCTGTAACTGAGTCACTAACTCTGACCATGCTGTAACTGAACTGAGTCACTAACTCTGACCATGCTGTGACTGAACTGAGTCACTAACTCTGACCATGCTGTAACTGAACTGAGTCACTAACTCTGACCATGCTGTAACTGAACTGAGTCACTAACTCTGACCATGCTGTAACTGAGTCACTAACTCTGACCATGCTGTAACTGAGTCACTAACTCTGACCATGCTGTAACTGAGTCACTAACTCTGACCATGCTGTAACTGAGTCACTAACTCTGACCATGCTGTAACTGAGTCACTAACTCTGACCATGCTGTAACTGAGTCACTAACTCTGACCATGCTGTAACTGAGTCACTAACTCTGACCATGCTGTAACTGAGTCACTAACTCTGACCATGCTGTAACTGAACTGAGTCACTAACTCTGACCATGCTGTAACTGAACTGAGTCACTAACTCTGACCATGCTGTAACTGAACTGAGTCACTAACTCTGACCATGCTGTAACTGAACTGAGTCACTAACTCTGACCATGCTGTAACTGAACTGAGTCACTAACTCTGACCATGCTGTAACTGAACTGAGTCACTAACTCTGACCATGCTGTAACTGAGTCACTAACTCTGACCATGCTGTGACTGAGTCACTAACTCTGACCATGCTGTAACTGAGTCACTAACTTTGACCATGCTGTAACTGAGTCACTAACTCTGACCATGCTGTAACTGAGTCACTAACTCTGACCATGCTGTAACTGAGTCACTAACTCTGACCATGCTGTAACTGAACTGAGTCACTAACTCTGACCATGCTGTAACTGAACTGAGTCACTAACTCTGACCATGCTGTAACTGAACTGAGTCACTAACTCTGACCATGCTGTAACTGAACTGAGTCACTAACTCTGACCATGCTGTAACTGAGTCACTAACTCTGACCATGCTGTAACTGAGTCACTAACTCTGACCATGCTGTAACTGAGTCACTAACTCTGACCATGCTGTAACTGAGTCACTAACTCTGACCATGCTGTGACTGAACTGAGTCACTAACTCTGACCATGCTGTAACTGAACTGAGTCACTAACTCTGACCATGCTGTAACTGAACTGAGTCACTAACTCTGACCATGCTGTAACTGAGTCACTAACTCTGACCATGCTGTAACTGAGTCACTAACTCTGACCATGCTGTAACTGAGTCACTAACTCTGACCATGCTGTAACTGAACTGAGTCACTAACTCTGACCATGCTGTAACTGAACTGAGTCACTAACTCTGACCATGCTGTAACTGAGTCACTAACTCTGACCATGCTGTAACTGAACTGAGTCACTAACTCTGACCATGCTGTAACTGAGTCACTAACTCTGACCATGCTGTGACTGAACTGAGTCACTAACTCTGACCATGCTGTAACTGAACTGAGTCACTAACTCTGACCATGCTGTAACTGAACTGAGTCACTAACTCTGACCATGCTGTAACTGAACTGAGTCACTAACTCTGACCATGCTATAACTGAACTGAGTCACTAACTCTGACCATGCTGTAACTGAGTCACTAACTCTGACCATGCTGTAACTGAGTCACTAACTCTGACCATGCTGTAACTGAGTCACTAACTCTGACCATGCTGTAACTGAGTCACTAACTCTGACCATGCTGTAACTGAGTCACTAACTCTGACCATGCTGTAACTGAGTCACTAACTCTGACCATGCTGTAACTGAGTCACTAACTCTGACCATGCTGTAACTGAGTCACTAACTCTGACCATGCTGTAACTGAGTCACTAACTCTGACCATGCTGTAACTGAGTCACTAACTCTGACCATGCTGTAACTGAGTCACTAACTCTGACCATGCGGTAACTGAACTGAGTCACTAACTCTGACCATGCGGTAACTGAGTCACTAACTCTGACCATGCTGTAACTGAGTCACTAACTCTGACCATGCTGTAACTGAGTCACTAACTCTGACCATGCTGTAACTGAGTCACTAACTCTGACCATGCTGTAACTGAGTCACTAACTCTGACCATGCTGTAACTGAGTCACTAACTCTGACCATGCTGTAACTAAACTGAGTAACTAACTCTGACCATGCTGTAACTGAACTGAGTCACTAACTCTGACCATGCTGTAACTGAATTGAGTCACTAACTCTGACCATGCTGTGACTGAGTCACTAACTCTGACCATGCTATAACTGAGTCACTAACTCTGACCATGCTGTAACTGAGTCACTAACTTTGACCATGCTGTAACTGAGTCACTAACTCTGACCATGCTGTAACTGAGTCACTAACTCTGACCATGCTGTAACTGAGTCACTAACTCTGACCATGCTGTAACTGAGTCACTAACTCTGACCATGCTGTAACTGAGTCACTAACTCTGACCATGCTGTAACTGAACTGAGTCACTAACTCTGACCATGCTGTAACTGAACTGAGTCACTAACTCTGACCATGCTGTAACTGAACTGAGTCACTAACTCTGACCATGCTGTGACTGAGTCACTAACTCTGACCATGCTATAACTGAGTCACTAACTCTGACCATGCTGTAACTGAGTCACTAACTCTGACCATGCTGTAACTGAGTCACTAACTCTGACCATGCTGTAACTGAGTCACTAACTCTGACCATGCTGTAACTGAGTCACTAACTCTGACCATGCTGTAACTGAACTGAGTCACTAACTCTGACCATGCTGTAACTGAACTGAGTCACTAACTCTGACCATGCTGTAACTGAGTCACCAACTCTGACCATGCGGTAACTGAACTGAGTCACTAACTCTGACCATGCGGTAACTGAGTCACTAACTCTGACCATGTTGTAACTGAGTCACTAACTCTGACCATGCTGTAACTGAGTCACTAACTCTGACCATGCTGTAACTGAGTCACTAACTCTGACCATGCTGTAACTGAGTCACTAACTCTGACCATGCTGTAACTGAGTCACTAACTCTGACCATGCTGTAACTGAGTCACTAACTCTGACCATGCTGTAACTGAGTCACTAACTCTGACCATGCTGTAACTGAGTCACTAACTCTGACCATGCTGTAACTGAACTGAGTCACTAACTCTGACCATGCTGTAACTGAACTGAGTCACTAACTCTGACCATGCTGTAACTGAACTGAGTCACTAACTCTGACCATGCTGTAACTGAACTGAGTCACTAACTCTGACCATGCTGTAACTGAACTGAGTCACTAACTCTGACCATGCTGTAACTGAACTGAGTCACTAACTCTGACCATGCTGTGACTGAGTCACTAACTCTGACCATGCTGTAACTGAGTCACTAACTCTGACCATGTTGTAACTGAGTCACTAACTTTGACCATGCTGTAACTGAGTCACTAACTCTGACCATGCTGTAACTGAGTCACTAACTCTGACCATGCTGTAACTGAGTCACTAACTCTGACCATGCTGTAACTGAGTCACTAACTCTGACCATGATGTAACTGAACTGAGTCACTAACTCTGACCATGCTGTAACTGAACTGAGTCACTAACTCTGACCATGCTTTAACTGAACTGAGTCACTAACTCTGACCATGCTGTAACTGAACTGAGTCACTAACTCTGACCATGCTGTAACTGAGTCACTAACTCTGACCATGCTGTAACTGAGTCACTAACTCTGACCATGCTGTAACTGAGTCACTAACTGACCATGCTGTAACTGAGTCACTAACTCTGACCATGCTGTGACTGAACTGAGTCACTAACTCTGACCATGCTGTAACTGAACTGAGTCACTAACTCTGACCATGCTGTAACTGAACTGAGTCACTAACTCTGACCATGCTGTAACTGAACTGAGTCACTAACTCTGACCATGCTGTAACTGAGTCACTAACTCTGACCATGCTGTAACTGAGTCACTAACTCTGACCATGCTGTAACTGAGTCACTAACTCTGACCATGCTGTAACTGAACTGAGTCACTAACTCTGACCATGCTGTAACTGAACTGAGTCACTAACTCTGACCATGCTGTAACTGAGTCACTAACTCTGACCATGCTGTAACTGAACTGAGTCACTAACTCTGACCATGCTGTAACTGAGTCACTAACTCTGACCATGCTGTGACTGAACTGAGTCACTAACTCTGACCATGCTGTAACTGAACTGAGTCACTAACTCTGACCATGCTGTAACTGAACTGAGACACTAACTCTGACCATGCTGTAACTGAACTGAGTCACTAACTCTGACCATGCTATAACTGAACTGAGTCACTAACTCTGACCATGCTGTAACTGAGTCACTAACTCTGACCATGCTGTAACTGAGTCACTAACTCTGACCATGCTGTAACTGAGTCACTAACTCTGACCATGCTGTAACTGAACTGAGTCACTAACTCTGACCATGCTGTAACTGAACTGAGTCACTAACTCTGACCATGCTGTAACTGAGTCACTAACTCTGACCATGCTGTAACTGAGTCACTAACTCTGACCATGCTGTAACTGAGTCACTAACTCTGACCATGCTGTAACTGAGTCACTAACTCTGACCATGCTGTAACTGAGTCACTAACTCTGACCATGCTGTAACTGAGTCACTAACTCTGACCATGCTGTAACTGAGTCACTAACTCTGACCATGCGGTAACTGAACTGAGTCACTAACTCTGACCATGCGGTAACTGAGTCACTAACTCTGACCATGCTGTAACTGAACTGAGACACTAACTCTGACCATGCTGTAACTGAACTGAGTCACTAACTCTGACCATGCTGTAACTGAACTGAGTCACTAACTCTGACCATGCTGTAACTGAACTGAGTCACTAACTCTGACCATGCTGTGACTGAGTCACTAACTCTGACCATGCTATAACTGAGTCACTAACTCTGACCATGCTGTAACTGAGTCACTAACTCTGACCATGCTGTAACTGAGTCACTAACTCTGACCATGCTGTAACTGAGTCACTAACTCTGACCATGCTGTAACTGAGTCACTAACTCTGACCATGCTGTAACTGAACTGAGTCACTAACTCTGACCATGCTGTAACTGAACTGAGTCACTAACTCTGACCATGCTGTAACTGAGTCACCAACTCTGACCATGCGGTAACTGAACTGAGTCACTAACTCTGACCATGCGGTAACTGAGTCACTAACTCTGACCATGTTGTAACTGAGTCACTAACTCTGACCATGCTGTAACTGAGTCACTAACTCTGACCATGCTGTAACTGAGTCACTAACTCTGACCATGCTGTAACTGAGTCACTAACTCTGACCATGCTGTAACTGAACTGAGTCACTAACTCTGACCATGCTGTAACTGAACTGAGTCACTAACTCTGACCATGCTGTAACTGAACTGAGTCACTAACTCTGACCATGCTGTAACTGAACTGAGTCACTAACTCTGACCATGCTATAACTGAACTGAGTCACTACCTCTGACCATGCTGTAACTGAGTCACTAACTCTGACCATGCTGTAACTGAACTGAGTCACTAACTCTGACCATGCTGTAACTGAACTGAGTCACTAACTCTGACCATGCTGTAACTGAGTCACTAACTCTGACCATGCTGTAACTGAGTCACTAACTCTGACCATGCTGTAACTGAACTGAGTCACTAACTCTGACCATGCTGTAACTGAGACAAAACTGATATCCACCAGACTACAAGGATTACGTTCATTTGAGATTAAAGTTTATTTCACCCCATCACTTCAGAAAGCAAATAAAATAATTCAAATGTTTAAGGATCTTCTTTTTTTTTTTTGCGATTTAACTTTCACGTACTCCAACCAGCGATTCACTTCCTCATCGTCGTTGTGTAGTACGGGGGCTCTGAAAAAACCTGTTTTATTTCTCCCAGAAACACCAAATACCTCCTTTGGAAGTGTAGACGCTCTCAATATTGTGATGTTGTACACATGAAGAAAGTGTACCTTTTTAAAATAGTGTGTGTGTGTGTGTGTGTGTGTGTAGGGAGCAGGTACGTGTGAATGGTTTCGGTGTGTTTGTTTTCGTGGTGTATCCCGGAGCTTTCGTAGATCTCTTCACCACACATCTCAACCTCATCTCACCTGCCCAACAGCTACGTATCTTCTGTGCAGGTAAGATTCTCACACACACATCTAAACTAAGAGAGTGTGTGTACTATTGGGTAGCATCTAAACTAAGAGAGTGTGTGTACTATTGGGTAGCATCTAACCATACACATCTAAACTAAGAGAGTGTGTGTACTATTGGGTAGCATCTAACCATACACATCTAAACTAAGAGAGTGTGTGTACTATTGGGTAGCATCTAAACTAAGAGAGTGTGTGTACTATTGGGTAGCATCTAACCATACACATCTAAACTAAGAGAGTGTGTGTACTATTGGGTAGCATCTAACCATACACATCTAAACTAAGAGAGTGTGTGTACTATTGGGTAGCATCTAAACTAAGAGAGTGTGTGTACTATTGGGTAGCATCTAACCATACACATCTAAACTAAGAGAGTGTGTGTACTATTGGGTAGCATCTAACCATACACATCTAAACTAAGAGAGCGTGTGTACTATTGGGTAGCATCTAAACTAAGAGAGTGTGTGTACTATTGGGTAGCATCTAACCACACACATCTAAACTAAGAGAGCGTGTGTACTATTGGGTAGCATCTAAACTAAGAGAGTGTGTGTACTATTGGGTAGCATCTAAACTAAGAGAGTGTGTGTACTATTGGGTAGCATCTAAACTAAGAGAGTGTGTGTACTATTGGGTAGCATCTAACCACACACATCTAACCTAAGAGAGCGTGTGTACTATTGGGTAGCATCTAAACTAAGAGAGTGTGTGTACTATTGGGTAGCATCTAACCTAAGAGAGTGTGTGTACTATTGGGTAGCATCTAAACTAAGAGAGTGTGTGTACTATTGGGTAGCATCTAAACTAAGAGAGCGTGTGTACTATTGGGTAGCATCTAAACTAAGAGAGTGTGTGTACTATTGGGTAGCATCTAAACTAAGAGAGCGTGTGTACTATTGGGTAGCATCTAACCATACACATCTAAACTAAGAGAGTGTGTGTACTATTGGGTAGCATCTAAACTAAGAGAGTGTGTGTACTATTGGGTAGCATCTAACCATACACATCTAAACTAAGAGAGCGTGTGTACTATTGGGTAGCATCTAAACTAAGAGAGTGTGTGTACTATTGGGTAGCATCTAACCTAAGAGAGCGTGTGTACTATTGGGTAGCATCTAACCATACACATCTAAACTAAGAGAGTGTGTGTACTATTGGGTAGCATCTAACCATACACATCTAAACTAAGAGAGTGTGTGTACTATTGGGTAGCATCTAAACTAAGAGAGTGTGTGTACTATTGGGTAGCATCTAAACTAAGAGAGTGTGTGTACTATTGGGTAGCATCTAAACTAAGAGAGTGTGTGTACTATTGGGTAGCATCTAAACTAAGAGATTGTGTGTACTATTGGGTAGCATCTAAACTAAGAGAGTGTGTGTACTATTGGGTAGCATCTAAACTAAGAGAGTGTGTGTACTATTGGGTAGCATCTAACCATACACATCTAAACTAAGAGAGTGTGTGTACTATTGGGTAGCATCTAAACTAAGAGAGTGTGTGTACTATTGGGTAGCATCTAACCTAAGAGAGTGTGTGTACTATTGGGTAGCATCTAACCATACACATCTAAACTAAGAGAGCGTGTGTACTATTGGGTAGCATCTAACCTAAGAGAGTGTGTGTACTATTGGGTAGCATCTAACCATACACATCTAAACTAAGAGAGTGTGTGTACTATTGGGTAGCATCTAAACTAAGAGAGTGTGTGTACTATTGGGTAGCATCTAACCACACACATCTAAACTAAGAGAGCGTGTGTACTATTGGGTAGCATCTAAACTAAGAGAGCGTGTGTACTATTGGGTAGCATCTAAACTAAGAGAGCGTGTGTACTATTGGGTAGCATCTAAACTAAGAGAGCGTGTGTACTATTGGGTAGCATCTAAACTAAGAGAGTGTGTGTACTATTGGGTAGCATCTAAACTAAGAGAGCGTGTGTACTATTGGGTAGCATCTAACCATACACATCTAAACTAAGAGAGTGTGTGTACTATTGGGTAGCATCTAACCTAAGAGAGTGTGTGTACTATTGGGTAGCATCTAACCATACACATCTAAACTAAGAGAGCGTGTGTACTATTGGGTAGCATCTAACCATACACATCTAACCTAAGAGAGTGTGTGTACTATTGGGTAGCATCTAACCTAAGAGAGTGTGTGTACTATTGGGTAGCATCTAACCATACACATCTAAACTAAGAGAGTGTGTGTACTATTGGGTAGCATCTAACCATACACATCTAAACTAAGAGAGCGTGTGTACTATTGGGTAGCATCTAAACTAAGAGAGCGTGTGTACTATTGGGTAGCATCTAACCACACACATCTAAACTAAGAGAGCGTGTGTACTATTGGGTAGCATCTAAACTAAGAGAGCGTGTGTACTATTGGGTAGCATCTAAACTAAGAGAGCGTGTGTACTATTGGGTAGCATCTAACCATTGTTTTCTGTTCATGTTGAATCAAATCATTTCGTCCACTTGGCAGGTGATCACTAAGACACCACTCTCCCTCCCTCCTCTCTCTCCCCCCTCTCGCTCTCTCCCTCCTCTCCCTCCTCTCTCTCCCCCCTCTCGCTCCCTGTCTCTCTCCCTCCCTCCTCTCTCGCTCCCTCCCTCTCTCGCTCCCTCCCTCTCTCCCTCCCTCCTCCCTCTCTCCCTCCCTCCCTCCCTCCTCTCTCGCTCCCTCCCTCTCTCTCTCCCTCTCTCCCTCTCTCCCTCTCTCCTCCCTCTCTCCCTCTCTCCCTCCCTCCTCCCTCTCTCCCTCCCTCCCTCCCTCCTCTCTCGCTCCCTCCCTCTCTCTCTCCCTCTCTCCCTCTCTCCCTCTCTCCTCTCTCTCTCTAGGGGTGTGGCATAACTTTGTGCTGTGTGTAGCAGCATTGTGTTTCCTCTTCCTGTTGCCTGTCTTCCTGTTTCCTGTTTACTACACTGGGGCTGGAGCCCTCGTCACCGAGGTGGTGCAGGTTAGTGTGGGACAGTTAACTTCTTAGGGCTGCAATCACGGTAACGGGATTGATATGACAACAGCCAATGAAAGTGCAGGGCGCCAAATTCAAACAACAGAAATCTCAGAATTAAAATTCCTCCAACATAGATGTGTCTTATACCATTTTAAAGGTAATCTTGTTGTTAATCCCACAACAGTGTCCGATTTCAAATAGGCTTTTCAGCAAAAGCACCACAAACGATTATGTTTGGTCACCACCAACTCAAAGAAAAATTCTGCCATTTTTCCAACCAAAGAGAGGAAATAAAACAAATAGAATCACTAACCTTTGATGATCTTCATCAGATGACACTCATAGGACTTCATGTTACACAATACATGCATGTTTTGTTTGATAAAGTTCATATTTATATAAAACAAATCTGAGGTTACATTGGCGCGTTACATTCACTAGTTCCAAAAACATCCAGTGATTTTGCATAGCCACATCGTTTCAACAGAAATACTCATCATAAATGTAGATGATAATACAAGTTATACACATGGAATTATAGATATACCTCTCCTTAATGCAACCGCTGTGTCAGATTTCAAAAAAACTTTACGGAAAAAGCAAACCATGCAATAATCATTAATAATAATGAGACGGAGCTCAGAACAATAGTAAAATTAGCCGCCATGTTGGAGTCAACAGAAACCAGAAAATACATGATAAATGTTTCCTTACCTTTGATGAACTTCATCAGAATGCAGTCCTAGGAATCACAGGTCCACAATAAATGCTTGATTTGTTCGATAATGTCCGTTATTTATGTCCAATTAGCTACTTTGGTTAGCGCGTTTGGTAAAAAATTCCAAAGTCACAAAGCACGTCCACTATAACGTGACGAAATGTCCAAAAGTTCCGTAACAGTCAGTAGAAACATGTCAAACGATGTATTGAATCAATCTTTAGAATGTTGTTAACGTACATCTTGAATAACGGAGAATTAGATTGACTTCAGTTGAGCGATGGAACGGAGCTGCCTCTCACGTGAACGCGCGTGGTCAAAGCGTGGTCACCTCATGGCTTTGGTTACTCATTCCTGTCTCCTTCGGCCCCCCTTCACAGCAGAGTCATCAGACAAAGTTCTATTGACTGTTGACATCTAGTGGACGCCGTAGGACGTGGAAACTCATCCATATCTCGCTGTAATTTCAATGAGAGCTTGGTTGAAAAATTACCAGCCCTAGAAAAAATCCAAACAGGAAGTGGAACTTCTCAGGTTTTTGCCTGCCATATGAGTTCTGTTATACTCACAGACATGATTCAAACAGTTTTAGAAACTTCAGAGTGTTTTCTATCCAATACTAATAATGATATGCAAATATTAGCAACTATGACTGAGGAGCAGGCCGTTTACTCTGGGCACCTTTCATCCAAGCTACTCAATACTGCCCCTGATAAATAGAACGCTAAGTTTCTAACATGAATGTGCACCACAGTTTTTATTGTCCTTTGAACTACTACTGGTAGTGTGAAGCCATCATTTCTCCCATAAAAAATAAATAAAATAAAGATTAACAAACGTATTTCATTTCAAATTTGACATTTCTCTAGTATCGGCTACTTATAATGAACGATATCAGCAAAATTCTTGTGTCGATCATTTTAGTTTCGTTTTAGTTAATTGTCCCAGCTCTAGTGTTTTTGTGTGAACAAGCTGGTTTAGCCCTCTTGTAAGGTAACAATCTAGTGTTTGTTAACTCTTTGTGTGTGTGTCAGGGCTCTCCTGCAGACGGTCCTAGAGGTCTGTCAATAGGTGACATGGTGACCGGGCTTGAGGACTGTGATGTCAGAACCGTAGAGGACTGGAACTCCTGTCTCACAATCCACACACACACACCTCAGACTGGATACTGTGTACCAACACACACCCTGCAACCCAGCTGGGCCCACGGCCGAGGTACACCCCCCCCCCCCCCCCCCCCCCCCCCTCCCCCAGACTGGATACTGTGTCCCAACACACACCAATCTTCTCTCTCTCCCTGTAGTCTACAGGAGGTTGGATAGCTCTATAGAATGCTGCAGTAACAACAGTCTGACTGATCTTTGCTTCTCCTACACCAAACTACAGGAGAAGGAGGTGAGACACACAAACACACACACGTAGGGCTGACCCCATTTAGTTGACTGGTCGATTGTTTGGTTGATATGTTTGGGCGATTAGGCCTGGCTCGCAGTCGGCGTTCAAATTCATCCTAAAGGTGTTCGATGGGATTGAGGTCAGGGCTCTGTGCAGGCCAGTCAAATTCTTCCACACTGATCTTAACAAACCATTTCTGTATGGTCCTCTCTTTGTCTTCGGGGTATTGTCATGCTGAAACAGGAAAGGGCGTTCCCCAAACTGTTGTCACAAAGTTGGAAGCACAGAATCGTCTAGAATGTCATTGTAGCGTTAAGATTTCCCTTCACTGGAACTAAGGGGCCCGAACCATGAAAAACAGCCCCAGACCATTATTCCTCCTCCACCAAACTTTACAGTTGGCACTATGCATTGGGGCAGGTAGCGTTCTCATGGCATCCGCCAAACCCAGATTCGTCTGTCAGACTGCCAGATGGTGAAGCGTGATTCATCACTCCAGGGAACGTGCTTCCACTGCTCTAGAGTCCAATGGTGGCGAGCTTTACACCAATCCAGCCGATGCTTGACATTGCTGGCCATGGAAACCCATTTCATGAAGCTCCCGACGAACAGTTCTTGTGCTGACGTTGCTTCCAGAGTCAGTTTAGATCTTGGTAGTGAGTGTTGCAACCGAGGACAGACGCTCTACGCCCTTCAGCACTCGGCGGTCCCGTTCTGTGAGCTTGTGTGGCCTACCACTTCGCGGCTGAGCCGTTGTTGCTCCTAGATGTTTCACAATAACAGCACTTACAGTTGACCGGGGCAGCTCTAGCAGGGCAGACATTTGACGAACTGACTTGTTGGAAAGGGGGCATCCTATGACGGTGCCACTTTGAATGTCACTGAGCTCTTCAGTAAGGCGGTTCTACTGCCACTGTTTGTCTATGGAGATTGCTTGGCTGTGTGCTCGATTTTATACAACTGTCAGCAGTGGGTGTGGCTGAAATGACCGAATCCATGAATTTGAACTGGTGTCCACATACTTTTGTATATATACTTTATATTTTTGAAGTATATTTTCTGGTGCCTCCCTCATGTCAGTATCGGTGTGGACATGAGACTGTAGCCAATATGTATATAACCTACACTTTGACTTGTAGGCTAATTATTTGCATATACATTTGTCTTATCAAAATATCTGGAGTTTTTTCGGTTTTGAATCATTTTAATTGGCCATTGTTGTTAATGGCTCGTTGCCCTTGACGATGGCCTTGATTCCCTAGTAGATTGGGCACCTCTTGAAGGGCAAAAGGCCCCTAACATCACATACTTCCAGGCCTGAAGCCGCCAATGCACAACAATTCTTAATGCAATTGCGGGAAAAACACTTTTCGAATGAATAATAATACTTTGTTATTATAATTCATTATTATAAAAAATCAGGCCTTTTCAAAGTTTATTCATCACGTGCACAGGATATAGCAGGTTTAATACAGTACAATTCACCAAGATTGGCAGTTCAACTTTCCTTGAACGCTCTTTCCCAACAATGCAGTGATGATGATGATGATAATAATAATAATAATAATATAGATAAGAATATAGATGATAATTTAGATAAGGATATAGATGATGATGATGATGATAATAATATAGATAATATTAATAATACTAATAATAATAATATAGATGATAATAATATAGATAATAATATAGATAATATAGATAATAATAATATTAATAATATAGATAATAATAATATTAATAATATAGATAATATATATAATAAAAATATTAATAATATAGATAATAATAATATTAATAATATAGATAATAATAATAATATTAATATAGATAATAATAATATAGATGATAATAATATTAATAATATAGATAATAATAATATTAATAATATAGATAATAATAATATAGATGATAATAATATAGATAATAATATTATAGATAATAATAATAATATTAATAATATAGATAATAATAATAATATTAATAATATAGATAATAATAATATAGATAATAATAATATAGATAATACTAATATTAATAATATATATAATAATAATATAGATGATAATAATATTAATAATATAGATCATAATAATATTAATAATATAGATAATAATAATATTATAATATAGATAATAATAATATCGATGATAATAATATAGATAATAATAATATAGATAATATAGATAATAATAATATATATAATAATAATATAGATAATAATAATATTAATAATATAGATTAATAATATAGATAATAATAATATTAATAATATAGATATTAATAATATAGATGATAATAATATTGATGCTAATAATATAGATAATAATAATATAGATAATAATAATATTAATAATATAGATAATAATAATATAGATAATAATAATATAGATAATAATAATATAGATACTAATAATATAATATAGATAATAATAATATAATATAGATAATAATAATATAATATAGATAATAATAATATAGATAATAATAATATATTATAGATAATAATAATATAGATAATAATGCAAATAATAATTATATAGATGATAATCATAATATAGATGATAATCATAATAATATAGATACTAATAATATAATATAGATAATATAATTAATAATAATAACAATAATATAGATAATAATAATTTAGTTAGTAATTTTAATAATAATATAGATAATAATAATATAATATTACTAATACTAATATACACTGCTCAAAAAAATAAAGGGAACACTTAAACAACACAATGTAACTCCAAGTCAATCACACTTCTGTGAAATCAAACTGTCCACTTAGGAAGCAACACTGATTGACAATACATTTCACATGCTGTTGTGCAAATGGAATAGACAAAAGGTGGAAATTATAGGCAATTAGCAAGACACCCCCAATAAAGGAATGGTTCTGCAGGTGGTGACCACAGACCACTTCTCAGTTCCTATGCTTCCTGGCTAATGTTTTGGTCACTTTTGAATGCTGGCGGTACTTTCACTCGAGTGGTAGCATGAGACGGAGTCTACAACCCACACAAGTGGCTCAGGTAGTGCAGGATGGCACATCAAGGATGGCACATCAATGCGAGCTGTGGCAAAAAGGTTTGCTGTGTCTGTCAGCGTAGTGTCCAGAGCATGGAGGCGCTACCAGGAGACAGGCCAGTACATCAGGAGACGTGGAGGAGGCCGTAGGAGGGCAACAACCCAGCAGCAGGACCGCTACCTCCGCCTTTGTGCAAGGAGGTGCACTGCCAGAGCCCTGCAAAATGACCTCCAGCAGGCCACAAATGTGCATGTGTCAGCATCAGGGGTCTGAGGATCTCATCTCGGTACCTAATGGCAGTCAGGCTACCTCTGGCGAGCACATGGAGGGCTGTGCGGCCCCACAAAGAAATGCCACCCCACACCATGACTGACCCACCGCCAAACCGGTCATGTTGGATGATGTTGCAGGCAGCAGAACGTTCTCCACGGCGTCTCCAGACTCTGTCACGTCTGTCACATGTGCTCATGTGCTCAGTGTGAACCTGCTTTCATCTGTGAAGAGCACAGGGCGCCAGTGGCGAATTTGCCAATCTTGGTGTTCTCTGGCAAATGCCAAACGTCCTGCACGGTGTTGGGCTGTAAGCACAACCCCCACCTGTGGACGTCGGGCCCTCATACCACCCTCATGGAGTCTGTTTCTGACCGTTTGAGCAGACACATGCACATTTGTGGCCTGCTGAAGGTCATTTTTCTACTATTTTCTACATTTTGGAATAATAGTGAAGACATCAAAACTATGAAATAACACATATGTAATCATGAAGTAACCAAAAAAGTGTTTAAGAAATATTCATCAAAGTAGCCACCTTTTGCCTTGACGTATTTGCACACTCTTGGCATTCTCTCAACCAGCTTCACCTGGAATGCTTTTCCAACAGTCTTGAAAGAGTTCTCACATATGCTGAGCACTTGTTGGCTGCTTTTCCTTCACTCTGCGGTCAGTGTCACCAGCAGGGCACCATCACACCACCTCTTCCATGCTTCACAGTGGGAACCACACATGCAGAGATCATCCGTTCACCGACTCTGCATCTCACAAAGACACAGCCATTGGAAACAAAAAATCTCAAATTTGGACACATGAGACTAAAAGACCGGTTTACACCGGTCTAATGTCCATTGCTTGTGTTTTCTTGGCCCAACCAAGTCTCTTCTTCTTATTAGTGTCCTTTAGTAGTGGTTTCTTTGCAACAATTCGACCATGAAGGCTTCTTTCACACAGTTTCCTCTGAACAGGTGATGTTGAGATGTGTCTGTTACTTGAACTCTGTGAAGCATTTATTTGGGCTGCAATTTCTGTGGCTGGTAACTCTAATGAACTTATCCTCTGCAGCAGAGGTAACTATGGGTCTTCCTTTCCAATCTGTGGCTGGTAACTCTAATGAACTTATCCTCTGCAGCAGAGGTAACTCTGGGTCTTCCTTTCCAATCTGTGGCTGGTAACTCTAATGAACTTATCCTCTGCAGCAGAGGTAACTCTGGGTCTTCCTTTCCAATCTGTGGCTGGTAACTCTAATGAACTTATCCTCTGCAGCAGAGGTAACTGTCTCTTCCTGTGGCGGTCCTCATGAGAGACAGTTTCATTGTTGCGCTTGATGTTGTTTTGTGACTTGAAGAAACTTTCAAAGTTATTGACATTTTCCGGATTGACTGACCTTCATGTCTTAAAGTAATGATGGACTGTCGTTTCTCTTTGCTTATTTGAGCTGTTCTTGCCATAATATGGACTTGGTCTTTTCCTAAATAGTGCTATCTTCTCTATACCACCCCCTACCTTGTCACAACACAACTGATTGGTTCAAACGCATTAAGAAGGAAATAAATTCTACACATTAACTTTTAACAAGGCACACCTGTTCATTGAAATGCATTCCAGGTGAACACCTCATGAAGCTGGTTGAGAGAATGCCAAGAGTGTGCAAAGTTGTCATCAAGGCAAAGGGTGGCTATTTGAAGAATCTCAAATATAAAATATATTTTTATTTGTTTACCACTTTTTTTGGTTACTACATGATTCCATATATGTTCATTCATAGTTTTGATTGCTTCAATATTATTCTACAATGTAGAAGAAAAGAAAGATTAATAAAAACCCTGCAATGACTAGGTATTTCCAAACTTTTGACTGGTACTGTATATACAGGTCAGTGTCAGTACCTTATTCAATGTGCAGGGGTACTGGAGTGGTTGTATAGAACAGGTCAGTGTCAAATCGAATCAAATCAAACTTTATTTGTCACATACACCGAATACAACCAGTGTAGACCTTACCGTGAAATGCTTACTTACAAGCCCTTAACCAACAATGCAGTTCAAGAAAGAGATATGAAAATATTTACCAAATGAACAAAAGTAAAAAATTATAAAAAGTAACACAGTAAAATAACAATAACGAGGCTATGTACAGAAGTGATAATAAACAGTATTACAGTACAGAGTCAGTGTGGAGGCTATATACAGGGTATTACGGTACCGAGTCAATGTGGAGGCTATATACAGGGGGTACCAGTACGGAGTCAATGTGGAGGCTATATACAGGGTGTTACGGTACAGAGTCAATGTGGAGGCTATATACAGGGGGTACCAGTACAGAGTCAATGTGGAGGCTATATACAGGGGTACTGGTACAGAGTCAATGTGGAGGCTATATACAGGGGTACTGGTACAGAGTCAGTGTGGAGGCTATATACAGGGGGTACTGGTACAGAGTCAATGTGGAGGCTATATACAGGGGGTACCGGTACAGAGTCAATGTGGAGGCTATATACAGGGGGTACCGGTACTGAGTCAATGTGGAGGCTATATACAGGGTGTTACGGTACAGAGTCAATGTGGAGACTATATACAGGGGGTACCGGTACAGAGTCAATGTGGAGGCTATATACAGGGGGTACCGGTACAGAGTCAATGTGGAGGCTATATACAGGGGGTACCGGTACAGAGTCAATGTGGAGGCTATATACAGGGGGTACCGGTACAGAGTCAATGTGGAGGCTATATACAGGGGGTACCGGTACAGAGTCAATGTGGAGGCTATATACAGGGGGTACCGGTACAGAGTCAATGTGGAGGCTATATACAGGGGGTACCGGTACAGAGTCAATGTGGAGGCTATATACAGGGGGTACCGGTACAGAGTCAATGTGGAGGCTATATACAGGGGGTACCGGTACAGAGTCAATGTGGAGGCTATATACAGGGGGTACCGGTACAGAGTCAATGTGGAGGCTATGTACAGGGGGTACCGGTACTGAGTCAATGTGCAGGGGTACAAGGTAATATGTACTTGAAGTTAGGGGGGGAAGTGATAATAAACAGCGATTAGCAGTAGCCTAAAAAGGGGGGGGGGGGGGGGGGGGGGGGCAATGCAAATAGTCCAGGTAGCCATTTGATTAGCTGTTCAGCAGTCTTATGGCTTGGGGGTAGAAGTTGTTTTGGACCTAGACTTGGCGCTCCGGTACCGCTTGCTGTGCAGTAGCAGAGATAACAGTCTATGACTAGGGTGGCTGGAGTCTTTGGCAATTTTTAGGGCCTTCCTCTGACACCGCCTGGTATAAGATGTCCTGGATGGCACGAATATTGGCCCCAGTGATGTACTGGGCCGTACGCACTACCCTCTGTAGTGCCTTGCGGTCGGAGGCCAAACAGTTGCCATACCAGGCAGTGATGCTCCCAGTCAGGATGCTCTCGATGGTGCAGCTGTAGAACATTTTGAGGATCTGATGACCCATGCCAAATCTTTTCAGTCTCCTGAGGGGGAAGAGGTTTTGTCGTGCCCTCTTCACGACTGTCTTGGTGTGTTTGGACCATGATAGTTTGTTGAGGATGTGGACAACAAGGAACTTGAAGCTCTCAACCTGCTCCACTACAGCCCCGTCGATGAGAATGGGGGCGTGCTCGGTCCTCCTTTCCCTGTAGTCCACAATCATCTCCTTGGTTACGTTGAGGGATAGGTTGTTATTCTGGCACCACTCGGCCAGGTCTCTGACCTCCTCCCTATAGGATGTCTCGTCATTGTCAGTGATCAGACCTACCACTGTTGTGTCGTCTGCAAACTCAACGATGGTGTTGGATTTGTGCCTGGCCATGCAGTCGTGGGTGAACAGGGAGTACAGGAGGGGACTGAGCACACACTCTTGAGGGGCTCCAGTGTGGAGGCGGCGGCCCGTCAGGAAGTCCAGGATCCAGTTGCAGAGGGAGGTGTTTAGTCCCAGGGTCCTTAGCTTAGTGATGAGCTTTGAGGGGACTATGGTGTTCAACACTGAGCTGTAGTCAATGAATAGCATTCTCAGGTAGGTGTTCCTTTTGTCCAGGTTGGAAAGGGCAGTGTGGAGTGCAATAGAGATTGTGTCATCTGTGGATCTGTTGGGGCGGTATGCAAATTGGAGTGGGTCTAGGGTTTCTGGGATAATGGTGTTGATGTGAACAATGACCAGCCTTTCAAAGCACTTCATGGCTATGGACGTGAGTGCTACGGGTCTGTAGTCATTTAGTCAGGTTACCGTAGTGATCTTGGTCACAGGGACTATGGTGGTCTGCTTGAAACATGTTGGTATTACAGACTCAATCAGGGACATGTTGAAAATGTCCGTGAAGACACCTGCCAGTTGGTCAGCACATGCTCGGAGCACACGTCCTGGTAATCCGTCTGGCCCCGCAGCCTTGTGTATGTTGACCTGTTTAAAGATCTTACTCACGTCGGCTACAGAGAGCATGATCACCCAGTCATCCGGAACAGCTGATGCTCTCATGCATGCCTCAGTGTTTCTTGCCTCGAAGCGAGCATAGAAGTGATTTAGCTCGTCTGGTAGGCTCGTGTCACTGGGCAGCTCACGGCTGTGTTTCCCCGTTGTAGTCTGTAATAGTTTGCAGGCCCTGCCAGATCTGACGAGCGTCAGAGCCGATGCAGTACGATTCAATCTTAGTTCTGTATTGGCGCTTTGCCTGTTTGATGGTTTTTCGGAGGGCATAGCGGGATTTTCTTAAAAGCGTCTGGGTTAGAGTCCTGCTCCTTGAAGGCAGCAGCTCTGCCCTTTAGCTCAGTGCGGATGTTGCCTGTAATCTGGTTGGGGTATGTACGTACAGTCACTTTGGGGATGACGTCATCGATGCACTTATTGATGAAGCCAGTGACTGATGTGATGTACTCCTCAATGCCATCGGAAGAATCCCGGAACATATTCCAGTCTGTGCTATCAAAACAGTCCTGTAGCTTATGACCAGGGGATAGAAGCTGTGTAGGAGTCTGTTTGTGAAAGCCTTGATGTATCGGTACCCCCTGCCGGACGGGATCATTGAGAACAGTCCACGTCTCGGGTATCCAGTAGGCAAAATGCAGATGGGCAACCCAATGCTTCAGCCCATGTATTTATAGCCACTATGCTGGTTGGACTATAGGTGATTTAATAAAATTATTTAACCTTTATTTAACTAGACTATGGGTGATAATATAAACCATGCATAGCGTTCTCACTTGGTGGAGTACAGCTACGACTGGAATGTACTTTTCCGCAGCAGGTTAGGAGAATTTGGTCTTTATTTTATACTTTTTTTATCCCTGTTTTTCCAGGTAAGTTGGTAAGTTGACATTCTCATTTACAGCGACGACCTGGGGGATAGTTATAGGGGAGAGGAGGGGGATGAATGAGCCGTTTTGGAAGGTTAGGAAAAAGGTTAGCTCAAATTATACATTTTAGCTTTTACATTTGTATCGTTATCATTTAGATATAATTTAGCTTAACCACGACAGTGATATTGAAGATGTTATTATAGTCGAAATAATACTGTTCCATGAAAATCATAACTGGCACGCAGATCGCTAGAAATGATAAGATACAGTGGCTGATGGAAGAGCTGACCCATGCTGTATGTAGCCTATTACCAGTAACTTAACGAGCGTGAAGGACGATGGATGGTCCAGGTTTTATTTTCTGCTTATCTTCATCTCTGGCTCCATGTCTTAATTATTTAATCACACAGTGCTTAAAGCATCAGACCAGCTCAGTGCATATAGTTGATTTGATTCACACAGTGCTTAAAGCATCAGACCAGCTCAGTGCATATAGTTGATTTAATCAAACACAGGGTGTGTCTATATATGGCAAAATACAAGTTTCAAAATGTTGACCAATCGATTGGTCGAAACTGACTCTCGGTCGAGCCAGAGTTTTTGAGGGTGGGGTACAGCCCTACACACACACACACACACACAGACACACAGACACACAGACACACACACACACACACACACACACACACACACAGACAGAGGACTAACTGCTGGTTATGTTTCAGTATGCGTGTCTCCCGGCTCGTAAGATGCTGTCTGGCAGCCGTGTGTGTCGCAGCAACGCAGACTGCCTCACACACACACATCTTGACACAGACCCTGACACACACTCACCCAGTGTCTGTGTCACACCTTCACTGGAGAACCAGACCAGGTTGATCCGCCTTACTCATCCACCCAATACACAGATGCTGTTTGTGGGGTACCCTCCTCACCTCCAATATGCAGGTCAGTGTGTGTTAAAGTCCCTCCTGTCTGACCAACTAACCCTAACACTGTCCTCAGTCTGATTGTCAATCTGGTAATGATCTTCCTGTCTGACCAACTAACCATAAGTCTGTCTTTCTGTCTGTGTGTCTGTCTGTCTGTGTTAATGCCTGTCCTGTCCTCCTCAGTCAGTCTGACCAACTTTGCTCCTCGCTTCGGCTTCCTGAACCTAGACCTCCCGGTTGTCATGGAGACCTTCTGCAAGTATCCTTTTGTACATTGACTCCATATTATGGCTGTGTTGGAAATGAGCAAAGTTGAAGCAGCTAGGAAACTACAGCTAACTCGCTAGCAATCACAGCTAACTAGTTAGCATCCCAGAGCAGATCTACTTTGGGGATGTAAGATGTGAGGTAATTAACTTGTTCTCTGTAATATCGTATATTTTATTTTTGATAAAATAAATCAAAGTTAATCTGGGGAACCCAATTGAGACCAGGGTTCAATGGTGTTCTCTGAATAATGGTATAGCTTTGGATTCGTGACATTACGTACTTTCTCGACTCATACCCTGACTTTGAGAAGGGATTGCGTGCCGATTAGCTTAGCAACCACCTGACGCAGCATGACAACTTGAACGCGATTGGTTGACAGTCTGCTGGGTTGGGCGTTATACATTCCATCATTCATTGGGATTCCTATCTCCTCCTTTCTTTAACATCTCTGCTCCAAGCAGCTAGCAAACCACAGCTTAGCTAGCAAACCACAGCTAACTAGCTAGCAAACCACAGCTAACTAGCTAGTGAACCACAGCTAACTAGCTAGCGAACCGCAGCTAGCTAGCTAGCGAACCGCAGCTAGCTAGCTAGCGAACCACAGCTAGCTAGCTAGCGTACCACAGCTAGCTAGCTAGCGTACCACAGCTAGCTAGCTAGCGTACCACAGCTAACTAGCTAGCGAACCACAGCTAACTAGCTAGCGAACCACAGCTAACTAGCTAGCGAACCACAGCTAACTAGCTAGCGAACCACAGCTAACTAGCTAGCGAACCACAGCTAGCTAGCTAGCGAACCACAGCTAGCCAGCTAGCGAACCACAGCTAACTAGCTAGCGAACCACAGCTAACTAGCTAGCGAACCACAGCTAGCAAACCACAGCTAGCTAGCTAGCAAACCACAGCTAACTAGCTAGCAAACCACAGCTAACTAGCTAGCAACATAAAATATTGTTGGTGACGTTCAGTGTTGTGGTGCTATTTATTTTAAAATTACGTTTATTTATTTTAAAATTACGTTTATGTTCCGTGTGGCTCTGTTGGTAGAGCATGGCACTTGCAAAGCCACGGTTGTGGATTCGATTCCCACGGAGGACCAGTGTGAAAAAAGTATGAACTAAGTGGCTCTGGATAAGAGCGTCTGCTAAATTACTCAAATGTAAATCATAATTTCCTCAATCAAAGTTTGTACCGACAGATGTAGCCTATCATTATAGAATATGCATAAAATGCATCCTCCAATTGCAATGTCTGACTATGCCCACACGGTTCTATTGTCTCAAGAAATGTTATAAATGTAATACCCTCAGGTAGGTATTCGTCATTTGAAAATAGACCATCACTGTCATAAATTATCATTCTTCACGAGTGAAATGTCCAAACTGCATCTGCATGCAAATCATCTGATCTCAATCCGTTTCCTGGAAGTAGGAAGCTTCTTGAATGACTGTTTCATGAGCCAATTAGAACAGATGGTGAACCCCTCGCTAACAGCCAATGAAATTGCAAGGCGCCAAATTCAATCAACAGAAATCTCACAATTCAAATTTCTCAAACATACAAGTATTAGACACCATTTTAAAGATACAATTCTCGTCAATCCAACCACAGTGTCCGATTTCAAAAAAAAGCTTTTCGGCGAAAGCAGAACACATCATTATGTTAGGTCAGCAACTAGTCACAGAAAGCAGATATAGAGAAACAGCGGAACTACTGGTGCTTGTTATCCTCCTCCATGCCATTCAGTCACGACAGATTATTTGATTCTGTACATTAGAGAACCCCACGCTAACTTTGCTAGCAACCCCACGCTAACTTTGCTAGCAACCCCACGCTAACTTTGCTAGCAATCCCCCGCTAACTCGCTAGCAACCCCAAGCTAACTTCAAAATCAAATAAAAATGTATTTGTCATAAAATGTTTATGTTATTATTCACAATGTAAGCACAGCAATGTGCACAAGGCAGTAGGCTACACGCAAATGTTTGTTCTATAATGCAATTAGTGGGAAAACATAATTGTCAGAAGTGTTTTCACATGCAAGCAGTTTTATGCGACCGAGATGAAAATATCCGTTCGAAATTTAGAAAAGAGGGGAGATCTAATAGGATACTTTGCGCCATCCATGTTGATTTTGTCCAACCACACCAATCGCAATCAGGACACACAGGTTGAAATATCAAAACAAACTCTTAACCAACTATATTAATTTGGGGACAGGTCGAAAAGCATTAAACATGCATGTCAAGCTTGCTGTTGCTAGGTAATTTGTCCTGGGATATAAACATTGGGTTGTTATTTTACCTGAAATTCACAAGGACCTCTACTCTGATAATGAATCCACAGATAAAAGGGTAAACAGAGTTTTAGTTTCTAGTGATCTCTCCTCCTTCAGGCTTCTTCTTCTTTGGACTTTATATGGCGGTTGGCAACCAACTTTAAGGTGCATTACCACCACCGACTGGACTGGAGTGTGGACCTCAGTTCATCTTTCAATCACCCACGTGGGTCTATGCTCCTAAAAATCAATGAGGAGATGGGAGATGCGGGACTTACAGCGCATTAAGCATCACAAATAGAACCAAACGCAGACGCTCAGATAACCAAGTTCTATATTAGCGCCTGCCTACACCGCTCCTGCTGTCTCTAGAGAGTTGAAAACAGCAGGTTTGGGACAGGTAGCACGTCCAGTGAACAGGTCAGGGTTCCATGGTTCGTCGGAGGACATGTCGGTATTTCTTACAAGCGTCCGGGTTCGAGTCCCGCTCTTTTGAATGCGGCAGCACTAGCCTTTAGCTCAGTGCGGATGTTGCCTGTAATCCATGGCTTCTGGTTGGGATATGTACAATAATTTCAAAAACACTAGCATATAACGAGACAATTCTTTATACATTAAAACATAGGATAGCATGACTAATTATGTCATTTCCCACTACATTTCCTCCCTTTTTTAAGACTGTCTCAACCTAATAGAACATGACTTACAAGAATTTTCATTAAACAAGCATTAACATTAAATAAGCATTAACATGAGGGAAAATAAAATACTTTTTTTTACACTCAGTATATTACAATTGTAAATTACTTCCATTGTCATTTGAGTTTCTCAACCCTTTACATTCTCAGAAGGGGGAAAGGAATGTATGAATTGAAACATTAGTACGTACTTTTTCACCGCACACAAGGCTTCGTTGAGACTGTCCATACTGGCCACAGGGTCACCATGATGGTAGGCCCTTAACCTCTCTTGGGTACGTGAGACGTTAGCGTCCCACCTCTTCAACAGCCAGTGAAACTGCTGGGCGCCAAATTCAAATACAGAAATACTCATTATAAAAATTCAGAAAACAAAACATATTTTACATAGGTTTAAAGATTAACTTCTTGTGAATCCAACCACGGTGTCAGATTTAAAAAATGCTTTACGGCGAAAGCATACCTTAAGATTATTTGAGAACATAGCCCACTAGACAAATCATTACAAACAGTAACCAGCCAAGTAGAACAGTTACACAAGTCAGAAATAGAGATAACATTAATCCCTTACCTTTGATGATCTTCATATGGTTGCACTCAGCAGACATTCATTTACTCAATAAATGTTCCTTTTGTTCGATAAAGTCTCTTTATATACAAAAACCTCTGTTTTGTTCAGGCGTTTTCTTCAGTAATCATTAGGCTCAAACGCAGTCAAAACAGGAAGACAAAAAAATCCAAATTGTATCCATAAAGTTCATAGAAACATGTCAAACGATGTTTATATTCAATCCTCGGGTTGTTTTTAGCCTAAATAATCGATAATATTTCAACCGGACAATAACGTCGTCAATTTAAAAGGTAAACAAGAAAGGCTATCTCTCTGTCGCGCGCATTAAAAGCTCTTTGACACTTTAGGGTCCACTCATTCAGACTGCTCTTACTCCCTCATTTTTCAGAATACAAGCCTGAAACAATTTCTGAAGACTGTTGACATCTAGTGGAAGGCATAGAAACTGCAATTTCAGTCCTAAGTCAATGGATACTGTAATGGCATTGAATAGAAAACTACAAAACCAAAAAGGAAACGACTTCCTGAATGGATTTTTCTCAGGTTTTCGTCTGCCAAATCAGTTCTGTTATACTCACAGACACTATTTTAACAGTTTTGGAGACTTTAGAGTGTTTTATATCCAAATCTACCAGTTATATGCATATCATATCTTCTGGGCCCGAGAAGCAGGCAGTTTAATTTGGGCATGCATTTCATCCAAAATTCCAGATGCTGCCCCCTACCCTAGTGTGTGTAGTGTCTCTCTGTCCTGTAGATAACTTAACCCAGTGTTGATCAGATACGTTGTGTCCCTGTCTGGAGCGTTAGCCGTGGTCAACTCTGTTCCATGCTTCGCCCTTGACGGCCAATGGATGCTCTCCGCTCTGCTGGAGGCCACGCTGGTCACTGTGGTTACAGATCGGCAGCACCGCGAACTGATTGGCTTTTTCCTGTTGCTGGGAGGAAGTGCTCTGCTGGCTGCTAATGTAGCGCTGGGGCTGTGGATGGTTACTGCCCGGTAACGGTAACTATGACTACCAACCACCACCAACGCCTCCATGGCAACCAACGCCAAGAGACTATCTCCCGGGGTGCTGTGCCGTGCCTCCGCACAAAGGCATTGTGGGTCTCTTCCTGCTCGTCTCTGAGAGAAAGACTCCAGTTCCCATCAGGCACTGCGGTGCACATGGTGACTAAGCGATGCTGGGGAAATTTTGTGTTCAGCTGCACCTTCTCTGCTCTCGTGTGTGTGTGTGTGTGTGTGTGTGTGTGTGTGTGTGTGTGTGTGTGTGTGTGTGTGTGTGTGTGTGTGTGTGTGTGTGTGTGTGTGTGTGTGTGTGTGTGTGTGTGTGTGTGTGTCGCGTCACACGCGCTGTGAAGAGGTTTCTGTGTCTCTGTTTTCTTGGGAATTCATGATACATTGTTGTTTTATCTATTTGTCTCCTCTCTGTCTCTTTGTCTGTGTCTGTCTGTCTCTCAATTTAATTTAATTCAAGGGCTTTATTGGCATGTGAAACATATATGTTAACATTGCCAAAGCAAGTGAAATAGATAATAATTAATAATCATTAACAGTAAACATTACACTCATAGAAGTTCCAAAAGAAAGACATTTCAAATATATTGCTCTCTCCCCATCTATGTGAAATAAAGAGGAATGATCTCACAATGGACTTTTCAGTTCTTCATATTCCTACCTGTGTGTGGCGTCGGTATGATTGTGTGTGTGTGTGTGTGTGTGTGTGTGGCGTCGGTATGGTTGTGTGTGTGTGTGGCGTCGGTATGGTTGTGTGTGTGTGTGTGTGTGTGTTTCTAAGTAGGAGATGTGTAATTTACTGGGGTGTGTAACCCACTGTCTAACCACAGAGATGTGTGTCTGTCTCCAGTCTGTGTGTTTAACTTTGTCAAGATAAGCACACATCTAGTTGTGTATGTGTTTCAGACAGTGTGTAGGGGGATGGTGTACTTCAGAGTAATGACAGGCTGGGTCGAGGTTTGTATAAACATGGGAGGGAGGGGTGAAAGAGTTGTCTGCGTTCTGAACAACTGAATGTGTGTTTGATGAGTGATTTTTAGTTGCAAGGGAAGTCGTGTCTTTTTAAGGATACTGTCCCAACGTTCTTCACTGCTAAACTACCTGCCGCCCTCATGCAGAAACACCATGGTCCCTTCTGTATTGTGTCTGTAGATGGTTAGACCAGTCACCTCTATCCTAAGGCTACACCACTCTGGTCTGTCAGTTTTCAGATCTAATTATGTTTGAGACCAGAACATCCCAGTGTCCAGAACAAGAAATAAAAAAATGCACGCAAACACAGGGAGATGTCATGTTAATATGATCTGCTAATACCATGTTTCTCTCTGATGCTACACAGACACACACACTGAAGGAAGACACACACACTGAAGGAAGACACACACACTCACTGAAGGAAGACAGACACACACACTGAAGGAACAGACACACTCACTGAAGGAACAGACACACTCACTGAAGGAAGACACACACACTGAAGGAAGACAGACACACACACTGAAGGAAGACACACACACTGAAGGAAGACAGACACACTCACTGAAGGAAGACAGACACACTCACTGAAGGAACACAGACACACTCACTGAAGGAACACAGACACACTCACTGAAGGAACACAGACACACTCACTGAAGGAACACAGACACACTCACTGAAGGAACACAGACACACTCACTGAAGGAACACAGACACACTCACTGAAGGAACACAGACACACTCACTGAAGGAACACAGACACACTCACTGATGGAACACAGACACACTCACTGATGGAACACAGACACACACACTGAAGGAACACAGACACACACAACATTGCATGCACAGACACACGCTGTTAAAGATCATTTTATGCAACCCATGATCATGGGTGTGAGTGTGTGTGGGAGAGAGAAAGTGGTTTAAACATGCATGAAACAGTAGAATGAACTGGAGAAGTGAATGTCTGTGAGAGTGAATGTCTGTGAATGTCTGTGAGAGTGAATGTCTGTGAGTGTCTGTGAGAGTGAATGTCTGTGAGAGTGAATGTCTGTGAATGTCTGTGAGAGTGAATGTCTGTGAGTGTCTGTGAGAGTGAATGTCTGTGAGTGTCTGTGAGAGTGAATGTCTGTGAATATCTGTGAGAGTGAATGTCTGTGTGTACAGAACAGAAATGCAAAAGTGCACAGTATGTCTAATTGTCTCTATTTGACCTATATCGACCACTGGGCCTCTCCAGTAGTGAACCAGTAGGAATCAATAGGCCTCTCCAGTAGTGAATCAATAGTCCTCTCCAGTAGTGAATCAATAGGGATCAATAGTCCTCTCCAGTAGTGAATCAATAGGAATTAATAGGCCTCTCCAGTAGTGAATCAATAGGAATCAATAGGCCTCTCCAGTAGTGAACCAGTAGGAATCAATAGGCCTCTCCAGTAGTGAATCAATAGGAATCAATAGTCCTCTCCAGTAGTGAATCAATAGGAATCAATAGGCCTCTCCAGTAGTGAACCAGTAGGAATCAATAGGCCTCTCCAGTAGTGAACCAGTAGGAATCAATAGGCCTCTCCAGTAGTGAATCAATAGGAATCAATAGGCCTCTCCAGTAGTGAATCAATAGGAATCAATAGGCCTCTCCAGTAGTGAACCAGTAGGAATCAATAGGCCTCTCCAGTAGTGAATCAATAGGGATCAATAGTCCTCTCCAGTAGTGAATCAATAGGAATTAATAGGCCTCTCCAGTAGTGAATCAATAGGAATCAATAGGCCTCTCCAGTAGTGAACCAGTAGGAATCAATAGGCCTCTCCAGTAGTGAATCAATAGGAATCAATAGTCCTCTCCAGTAGTGAATCAATAGGAATCAATAGGCCTCTCCAGTAGTGAACCAGTAGGAATCAATAGGCCTCTCCAGTAGTGAATCAATAGTCCTCTCCAGTAGTGAATCAATAGGGATCAATAGTCCTCTCCAGTAGTGAATCAATAGGAATTAATAGGCCTCTCCAGTAGTGAATCAATAGGAATCAATAGGCCTCTCCAGTAGTGAACCAGTAGGAATCAATAGGCCTCTCCAGTAGTGAATCAATAGGAATCAATAGTCCTCTCCAGTAGTGAATCAATAGGAATCAATAGGCCTCTCCAGTAGTGAACCAGTAGGAATCAATAGGCCTCTCCAGTAGTGAACCAGTAGGAATCAATAGGCCTCTCCAGTAGTGAATCAATAGGAATCAATAGGCCTCTCCAGTAGTGAATCAATAGGAATCAATAGGCCTCTCCAGTAGTGAACCAGTAGGAATCAATAGGCCTCTCCAGTAGTGAATCAATAGGAATCAATAGGCCTCTCCAGTAGTGAATCAATAGGAATCAATAGTCCTCTCCAGTAGTGAACCGGTAGGAATCAATAGGCCTCTCCAGTAGTGAATCAATAGGCCTCTCCAGTAGTGAATCAATAGGAATCAATAGGCCTCTCCAGTAGTGAATCAATAGGCCTCTCTAGTAGTGAATCAATAGGAATCAATAGGCCTCTCCTGTAGTGAATCAATAGGAATTAATAGGCCTCTCCAGTAGTGAATCAATAGGCCTCTCCAGTAGTGAATCAATAGGAATCAATAGTCCTCTCCAGTAGTGAATCAATAGGCCTCTCCAGTAGTGAATGAATAGGAATTAATAGGCCTCTCCAGTAGTGAATCAATAGGCCTCTCCAGTAGTGAATCAATAGGCCTCTCCAGTAGTGAATCAATAGGAATCAATAGTCCTCTCCAGTAGTGAATCAATAGGAATCAATAGTCCTCTCCAGTAGTGAATCAATAGGAATCAATAGGCCTCTCCAGTAGTGAATCAATAGGAATCAATAGTCCTCTCCAGTAGTGAATCAATAGGAATCAATAGGCCTCTCCAGTAGTGAACCAGTAGGAATCAATAGGCCTCTCCAGTAGTAAACCAGTAGGAATCAATAGGCCTCTCCAGTAGTGAATCAATAGGAATCAATAGGCCTCTCCAGTAGTGAATCAATAGGAATCAATAGGCCTCTCCAGTAGTGAATCAATAGGAATTAATAGTCCTCTCCAGTAGTGAATCAATAGGAATCAATAGGCCTCTCCAGTAGTGAATCAATAGTCCTCTCCAGTAGTGAATCAATAGGAATCAATAGGCCTCTCCAGTAGTGAATCAATAGGAATTAATAGGCCTCTCCAGTAGTGAATCAATAGGAATCAATAGTCCTCTCCAGTAGTGAATCAATAGGCCTCTCCAGTAGTGAACCAGTAGGAATCAATAGGCCTCTCCAGTAGTGAATCAATAGGAATTAATAGGCCTCTCCAGTAGTGAATCAATAGGAATTAATAGGCCTCTCCAGTAGTGAATCAATAGGAATCAATAGTCCTCTCCAGTAGTGAATCAATATGAATTAATAGGCCTCTCCAGTAGTGAATCAATAGGAATCAATAGGCCTCTCCAGTAGTGAATCAAAGGTCTGCTTTTTAGTTAGCTATGCGATAGTGTTGTGTGGGCAATGATGGGACCAGAGTTTTTATAATCAGGTCACATGGTGTAAAAAAAGACTCCTGGCCTTCGGGAGGATGAAAGCCTGTCAGACTGCAGCATCTCTATGAATTGTATTTTAAAGAAGGGGGGTTTCCTAGACACAGAGAAAGCAACATGATTGGACCATAAAACTCACAGTGCTGATCTTGCTTTATACAGGATTGTATCGTGCAGTCCTGCCCTACGCAACTGTAGGCCTACTTAAACATGAACTCAGTCTGATTTTGTGTTTATTGATTCGTTGCAGTTGATCATTTAGGATTGAAAAGGTCTAGGTAGCCTAGACAGCCCAAGTTTGAAGAAATGACCAAATTTGTTCCCATTCACATTTTCTCACCAATGGGCTATAAATACACCACTGATTTACCCTGGCCAGAGGGACATGGAGTAGAGCAGACTATGTAGCAGCTGCTGGTCTTAGTAACAGTTGATAAGACGGAACAATTTGATTCGTTTCCATGTAATCCAGCATGTCAGACGGCTGGTGTTTATGAATATACTGTAGGCTAATACATTTAGAGAGTTGTTGCTTGTGTCTGTCGGGAGTGATGTCTTATCACGTTTGCTGAATAAATACCGGAGGAAAGTTGGAGAGCACGCTTTGATGTGCCCGCCCCGTGACCTGCGATTTCCTTGAATCTGATTGGTCCAGACAAGAGCCTGCAGCACTCCGATGTGAAGGGCAGAGATATTGTGTGCGAGTTGACAAATCATCCGGCAAATCGTTCTACAAAACAGCACTTTCTCATCATTTTAACATTTTGCGTTGACATATTTTATTAAACTAAATCAAACGTGGGATTGGAATTTGCTGATGTCGCCTCACCACACATTTTCTGCCCTGAATGGAGTTGTTACACACAAGTATGGGAGCCTCAATTAGCTGTACTACATTAGCTAGCTGACTACTGTAGCTAGCTAGCTGACTACTGTAGCTAGCTAGCTGACTAGTGTAGCTAGCTGACTAGTGTAGCTAGCTGACTAGTGTAGCTAGCTGACTAGTGTAGCTAGCTGACTAGTGTAGCTAGCTGACTAGTGCAGCTAGCTGACTACTGTAGCTAGCTAGCTGACTACTGTAGCTAGCTGACTAGTGTAGCTAGCTGACTAGTGTAGCTAGCTGACTAGTGTAGCTAGCTGACTACTGTAGCTAGCTGACTACTGTAGCTAGCTGACTAGTGTAGCTAGCTGACTACTGTAGCTAGCTGACTAGTGTAGCTAGCTGACTAGTGTAGCTAGCTGACTACTGTAGCTAGCTGACTACTGTAGCTAGCTTCTCTACAACGATTTGATGTCTAAGTAGTGCAAGTCTTTCCCTCTGTCCCACGCAGACTGTCCCACACACAGACTGTCCCACACACAGACTGTCCCACGCAGACTGTCCCACACACAGACTGTCATACACACAGACTGTCCCACACACAGACTGTCCCACACGCAGACTGTCCCACGCGCAGACTGTCCCACGCGCAGACTGTCCCACGCGCAGACTGTCCCACGCGCAGACTGTCCCACGCGCAGACTGTCCCACGCGCAGACTGTCCCACGCGCAGACTGTCCCACGCGCAGACTGTCCCACGCGCAGACTGTCCCACGCGCAGACTGTCCCACACACAGACTGTCCCACACAGACTCTCCCACACACGCAGACTGTCCCACACACAGACTGTTTCACACACAGACTGTCCCACGTGCAGACTGTCCCACACACACAGACTGTCCCACACAGACTGTCCCACACAGACTGTCCCACACACGCAGGCTGTCCCACACACGCAGACTGTCCCACACACGCAGACTGTCCCACACACGCAGACTGTCCCACACACGCAGACTGTCTCCCAAACAGACTGTCTCCCAAACAGACTGTCCCAAACAGACTGTCCCACACAGACTGTCCCAAACAGACTGTCCCACACAGACTGTCCCACACAGACTGTCCCACACAGACTGTCCAACACGCAGACTGTCCAACACGCAGACTGTCCCACACGCAGACTGTCCCACACGCGCAGACTGTCCCACACGCGCAGACTGTCCCACACGCGCAGACTGTCCCACACGCGCAGACTGTCCCACACGCGCAGACTGTCCCACACGCGCAGACTGTCCCACACGCGCAGACTGTCCCACACGCGCAGACTGTCCCACACGCGCAGACTGTCCCACACACGCAGACTGTCCCACACGCAGACTGTCCCACACACACAGACTGTCACACACACACAGACTGTCACACACACCGGCTCCTGCTCCTCTCCTCTGTTGCGCCTCTCCCTGCTGAAACAAGCAGAGGACCCCCTCTACCTGCTAAAACAAGCAGAGCACCCCCTCTCCCTGCTGAAACAAGCAGAGCACCCCCTCTCCCTGCTGAAACAAGCAGAGCACCCCCTCTCCCTGCTGAAACAAGCAGAGCACCCCCTCTTCCTGCTGAAACAAGCAGAGCACCCCGTCTCCCTGCTGAATCAAGCAGAGCACCCCCCCTCCCTACTGAAACAAGCAGAGCACCCCCTCTCCCTGCTGAAACAAGCAGAGCACCCCCTCTCCCTGCTGAAACAAGCAGAGCACCCCCCCTCCCTGCTGAAACAAGCAGAGCACCCCCTCTCCCTGCTGAAACAAGCAGAGCACCCCCTCTCCCTGCTGAAACAAGCAGAGCACCCCCTCTCCCTGCTGAAACAAGCAGAGCACCCCCTCTCCCTGCTGAATCAAGCAGAGCACCCCCTCTCCCTGCTGAAACAAGCAGAGCACCCCCCCTCCCTGCTGAAACAAGCAGAGCATCCCCTCTCCCTGCTGAAACAAGCAGAGCACCCCCTCTCCCTGCTGAAACAAGCAGAGCACCCCCTCTCCCTGCTGAAACAAGCAGAGCACCCCCTCTCCCTGCTGAAACAAGCAGAGCTCCACCTCTCCCTGCTGAAACAAGCAGAGCACCCCCTCTCCCTGCTGAAACAAGCAGAGCACCCCCTCTCCCTGCTGAAACAAGCAGAGCACCCCCTCTCCCTGCTGAAACAAGCAGATCACCCCCTCTCCCTGCTGAATCAAGCAGAGGACCCCCTCTCCCTGCTGAAACAAGCAGAGCACCCCCTCTCCCTGCTGAAACAAGCAGAGCACCCCTTCTCCCTGCTGAAACAAGCAGAGCACCCCCTCTCCCTGCTGAAACAAGCAGAGCACCCCGTCTCCCTGCTGAAACAAGCAGAGCACCCCCTCTCCCTGCTGAAACAAGCAGAGCACCCCCTCTCCCTGCTGAAACAAGCAGAGCACCCCCCCTCCCTGCTGAAACAAGCAGAGCTCCCCCTCTCCCTGCTGAAACAAGCAGAGCAACCCCTCTCCCTGCTGAAACAAGCAGAGCTCCCCCTCTCCCTGCTGAAACAAGCAGAGCACCAGTGCTCTCCAGAGTTACGTGAGCAAGTCTCCATTTAAGTTTAAAAGACATGTTTTTCTTTCTTAAAACACATGTATTTCCCGGATATCTGAACATCTTGATAATATTTGAATAGTGAAATAATTTCAAATGCCCCTCCCTAGTACAAGCAGCAGGTTTGTAACTCTTCACATGGTTCCAGAAGGTTTGTAACTCTTCACATGGTTCCAGCAGGTTTGTTACTCTTCACATGGTTCCAGCAGCAGGTTTGTAACTCTTCACATGGTTCCAGAAGGTTTGTAACCCTTCACATGGTTCCAGCAGAAGGTTTGTAACTCTTCACATGGTTCCAGCAGAAGGTTTGTAACTCTTCACATGGTTCCAGCAGAAGGTTTGTAACTCTTCACATGGTTCCAGCAGAAGGTTTGTAACTCTTCACATGGTTCCAGCAGGTTTGTTACTCTTCACATGGTTCCAGCAGAAGGTTTGTAACTCTTCACATGGTTCCAGAAGGTTTGTAACTCTTCACATGGTTCCAGCAGAAGGTTTGTAACTCTTCACATGGTTCCAGCAGAAGGTTTGTAACTCTTCACATGGTTCCAGCAGAAGGTTTGTAACTCTTCACATGGTTCCAGCAGAAGGTTTGTAACTCTTCACATGGTTCCAGCAGAAGGTTTGTAACTCTTCACATGGTTCCAGCAGAAGGTTTGTAACTCTTCACATGGTTCCAGCAGAAGGTTTGTAACTCTTCACATGGTTCCAGCAGAAGGTTTGTAACTCTTCACATGGTTCCAGCAGCAGGTTTGTAACTCTTCACATGGTTCCAGCAGCAGGTTTGTAACTCTTCACATGGTTCCAGCAGCAGGTTTGTAACTCTTCACATGGTTCCAGCAGCAGGTTTGTAACTCTTCACATGGTTCCAGCAGGTTTGTAACTCTTCACATGGTTCCAGCAGCAGGTTTGTAACTCTTCACATGGTTCCAGCAGAAGGTTTGTAACTCTTCACATGGTTCCAGCAGAAGGTTTGTAACTCTTCACATGGTTCCAGCAGAAGGTTTGTAACTCTTCACATGGTTCCAGCAGAAGGTTTGTAACTCTTCACATGGTTCCAGCAGCAGGTTTGTAACTCTTCACATGGTTCCAGCAGCAGGTTTGTAACTCTTCACATGGTTCCAGCAGCAGGTTTGTAACTCTTCACATGGTTCCAGCAGCAGGTTTGTAACTCTTCACATGGTTCCAGCAGGTTTGTAACTCTTCACATGGTTCCAGCAGAAGGTTTGTAACTCTTCACATGGTTCCATCAGGTTTGTAACTCTTCACATGGTTCCAGCAGAAGGTTTGTAACTCTTCACATGGTTCCAGCAGCAGGTTTGTAACTCTTCACATGGTTCCAGCAGGTTTGTAACTCTTCACATGGTTCCAGCAGAAGGTTTGTAACTCTTCACATGGTTCCATCAGGTTTGTAACTCTTCACATGGTTCCAGCAGAAGGTTTGTAACTCTTCACATGGTTCCAGCAGAAGGTAATTGAGCTGTCTCTGGTAAGTGTCTGAGGGTAGCACAGAGGGAGGGGCAACGTGGGAAAGATAGAGGGAGGAGACCGAGGGAGGGAGGGGGAGTCCACTTTGAGCAGGAGAGTCAGACAGAAGTAGGTAGAACCACAGTTTGTAGAGGATTATGGCTAGAGAGAGAGACAGACAGAGACAGACAGAGAGAGAGAGATAAAGAGACAGACAGAGAGAGAGAGAGAGAGAAAGAGAAAGAGACCGACACAGTAAGAGAGAGAGAGATACGGAGGCCGACACAGTGAGAGGGTGGGAGAGAGAGAGACATACGGACACATACACAGAGAGGGAGGGAGAGAGACTTAAGGAGAAAGACAGAGAAAGAGGGAGGGAGAGAGACATACAGAGATACACAGAGCGAGCGAGAGGAAGGGAGAGAGACATACAGAGACATACACAGAGCGAGAGGGAGGGAGAGACATACGGAGACCGACACAGAGAGGGAAGGAGGCAGAGAGACAGAGAGGGGGGAGAAAGAGAGATATACAGGGACCGACACAGAGAGACAGAGGGGGGGGAGAAAGAGAGATATACAGGGACCGACACAGAGAGGGAAGGAGGCAGAGAGACAGAGAGGGGGGGAGAAAGAGAGATATACAGGGACCGACACAGAGAGGGAAGGAGGCAGAGAGACAGAGAGGGGGGAGAAAGAGAGATATACAGGGACCGACACAGAGAGAAAAGGAGGCAGAGAGACAGAGAGAGGGAGGGAGAAAGAGACAGATATAGATTTGGAGACGGACAAAGAGGTGGCTGAAAGTGAGGTAGTGTGTGCGTCTGTTTTGATTGGAGACATGGAGATGGAGCGTCTAGGTGTGTGTGTTTCTAAACCAGGAAACAGTCGTGTCCTAAAGGCTGCGCTGGCCGCGTGTGTGTGTTTCTGCATCGCTCTGCTGCTTGCTGTCATACTGGGTGAGTAGACTCACTACTGCTTTACACAGAGTTACACACACAACCTCTTTCCCTGACTGAGTTTAGTCTTGAAAAAGCTGGTGTTGCAGTAACTGGAGTGGTTGAGGGAGGTGTGTGTGTGTGTGTGTGTGTGTGTGTGTGTGTGTGTGTGTGTGTGTGTGTGTGTGTGTGTGTGTGTGTGTGTGTGTGTGTGTGTGTGTGTGTGTGTGTGTGTGTGTGTGTGTGTGTGTGTGTGTGTGTGTGTGTGTGTGTGTGTGTGAGGGTGGGGTAGAAGTGGTAACTATTATGTACTTGTTATTGTATGAAACAACATTTTTGTGGTGTAATGTTGTTTTAATTATATATGTTTCTGTAGATACAGTACACTCCTGTCTCTGGTCATACAAGTGAATAGACAATGGCTATTTAATTTACTTTGCTTCTTTTTAAGGTTTGTGTGTTTGTGTGTGTGTGGGTGGGTGTGTGTGTGTGTGTGTGTGTGTGTGTGCGCGTGGCTGTGCATGCATGTGCGTGTAAGCTGTTTGGCATATGTGTTATTAAAATGGAGTCAGCTTTCTCCATGACACTCAAACCGTAAACAGCTGATGACTGTGTGTGAATGTCTGTGGGGGTGGGGGGGATTTTTTTTAGGTCAGAGGGACACCTTACAGGGTAAGAGTGAGAGAGAGGTCAGGGGTGTGTGGGATTGTTTCAGGACATACCGTATATGTATGTTTATGACTGTTTGGGGGGGGGTACGTTGTAATCTTCATCAGGTCTCGTCCTTTTCCTCAGTTTCCCAGAGAGCCAATCAGGATGTCTTCTGCCTAACTCCAGAATGCATTGAAGCAGGTACGCCCCCGACCCACCTTACAGGAAATTGTTACATGTAGAATGTTGCAATCAGCTTGTAATGTGTGTATAGCTGGTTCCGTCCTCAGTAAGATGGACCGGGCCGTGGCTCCCTGTGACGACTTCTATGGGTTCTCCTGTGGTGGCTGGCTGAGAGACAACCCTATTCCTGAAGACTCCTCTTCGTACGGCGTCTACCCCTGGTTACGCCAACACGTTGACATCACACTCAAAGGTGAGAGAGAACATGATGAGCACATACACACTCTCATACCCTGACTACACTCCCCCCACCACCTCTAAATGTTGTCTGAGTTGTAGACTTGCTGGAGGCTCCATCAGAGTCAGATGAGATAGAAGCTGTCAGGAAGGCCAAGGTCTTCTACCGCTCCTGTATGGACGAAGGTAACCCACAACCACACACGCACGCACGCACGCACACGCACACACGCACGAGGAAGACGAGATGGGAGCTGAGGTTACATGAAAAACATCAAGTGCTATAGTGGTACAAAGTGTGTGTCTGTGTTTTTGTGTGTCTTTGTGTAGCTATATTGGAGAAAGTGGACAGTGGTCCTCTGTTGAAGCTTTTACAGCAGCCTGAGTTTCACTGGCCCGTCCTGGGGGAGGGGCTTGGTGGGGAGTGGCTCTGGTCACCAGGACGATGGGACCTGCTACAGACATTGGCTCAGATTAGGAACCAACACAGCAAGAGTGTTCTGATTCGCTTATACATCGCCCCAGATGACAAGAACTCCACCAACTACATAATTAAGGTGACCCCCCCCTGACTGAATGTGTGTCCACAACCAAGAACTCCACCAACTACATAATTAAGGTGACCCCCCCCTGACTGAATGTGTGTGTAGCAACCAAGAACTCCACCAACTACATAATTAAGGTGACCCCCCCCCCTGACTGAATGTGTGTCCACAACCAAGAACTCCACCAACTACATAATTAAGGTGACCCCCCCCCTGACTGAATGTGTGTGCAACCAAGAACTCCACCAACTACATAATTAAGGGGACCCCCCCCTGACTGAATGTGTGTGTGTGCAACCAAGAACTCCACCAACTACATAATTAAGGTGACCCCCCCCCCCTGACTGAATGTGTGTGTGTAACCAAGAACTCCACCAACTACATAATTAAGGTGACCCCCCCTGACTGAATGTGTGTGCAACCAAGAACTCCACCAACTACATAATTAAGGTGACCCCCCCTGACTGAATGTGTGTGTGTAACCAAGAACTCCACCAACTACATAATTAAGGTGACCCCCCCCAGACTGAATGTGTGTGTGTGCAACCAAGAACTCCACCAACTACATAATTAAGGTGACCCCCCCCCCCTGACTGAATGTGTGTGTGTGCAACCAAGAACTCCACCAACTACATAATTAAGGTGACCCCCCCCTGACTGAATGTGTGTGCAACCAAGACAGCTTCCAGGCTTCTGTAAACATAGATAGCATTAACTTATTATCACATAGTTGGACCAGGCCTTGTAATAACTTAGCATTCTGTAGTTGGACTAGGCCTTGAACTAACGTATCATTCTGTAGTTGGACCAGGCCTTGTAATAACTTAGCATTCTGTATAAGGACCAAGCCTGGTATATCATACACTGCATTTGATGAACAATGGGAAAGTAAGTCTGCTTTGAAAGTTGATTGACTTGTAAACTCACTTTTGAGAAAATGGACAAGGCCTTGTACTAACGTATCATTCTGTAGTTGGGCCAGGCCTTGTAATAGGTTATTATTCTATAGTTGGACAATACATTGTAATAACTTATCATTCTGTCTCTGTAGATGAACCAGGCCTTGTAATAGGTTATTATTCTATAGTTGGACAATACATTGTAATAACTTATCATTCTGTCTCTGTAGATGAACCAGGCTTTGTAATAGGTTATTATTCTATAGTTGGACAATACATTGTAATAACTTATCATTCTGTCTCTGTAGATGAACCAGGCTTTGTAATAGGTTATTATTCTATAGTTGGACAATACAGTGTAATAACTTATCATTCTGTCTCTGTAGTTGGGCCAGGCCTTGTAATAGGTTATTATTCTATAGTTGGACAATACATTGTAATAACTTATCATTCTGTCTCTGTAGTTGGATCAGGCATCTTTGTCTCTCTCCTCCAGAGAAGATTACATCACCAACACCACCAGCGCTCAGGCAGTAAGTCAATAAAAGCTTTCTTAAACTTTAATTCCATATTTATACGTTATGCTTGAGCCCATAACGGTACCTTGTAGAAATAAATTATTAATGTAAACATATGGACCTATCTCTACGTGTGTGTGTGTAGTATCGTAGTGCTCTCCTATGTTGATGTGTGTAGTATCGTAGTGCTCTCCTATGTTGATGTGTGTAGTATCGTAGTGCTCTCCTATGTTGATGTGTGTAGTATCATAGTGCTCTCCTATGTTGATGTGTGTAGTATCGTAGTGCTCTCCTATACCTGTGTTGATGTGTGTAGTATCATAGTGCTCTCCTATGTTGATGTGTGTAGTATCATAGTGCTCTCCTATGTTGGTGTGTGTAGTATCGTAGTGCTCTCCTATACCTGTGTTGATGTGTGTAGTATCGTAGTGCTCTCCTATGTTGATGTGTGTAGTATCGTAGTGCTCTCCTATGTTGATGTGTGTAGTATCATAGTGCTCTCCTATACCTGTGTTGATGTGTGTAGTATCGTAGTGCTCTCCTATGTTGGTGTGTGTAGTATCATAGTGCTCTCCTATGTTGATGTGTGTAGTATCGTAGTGCTCTCCTATGTTGATGTGTGTAGTATCGTAGTGCTCTCCTGTGTTGATGTGTGTAGTATCGTAGTGCTCTCCTATGTTGATGTGTGTAGTATCGTAGTGCTCTCCTATGTTGATGTGTGTAGTATCATAGTGCTCTCCTATGTTGATGTGTGTAGTATCGTAGTGCTCTCCTATGTTGATGTGTGTAGTATCGTAGTGCTCTCCTGTGTTGATGTGTGTAGTATCGTAGTGCTCTCCTATGTTGATGTGTGTAGTATCATAGTGCTCTCCTATGTTGATGTGTGTAGTATCGTAGTGCTCTCCTATGTTGATGTGTGTAGTATCGTAGTGCTCTCCTATACCTATGTTGATGTGTGTAGTATCATAGTGCTCTCCTATGTTGATGTGTGTAGTATCGTAGTGCTCTCCTGTGTTGATGTGTGTAGTATCGTAGTGCTCTCCTATGTTGATGTGTGTAGTATCATAGTGCTCTCCTATACCTGTGTTGATGTGTGTAGTATCGTAGTGCTCTCCTATGTTGATGTGTGTAGTATCATAGTGCTCTCCTATGTTGATGTGTGTAGTATCATAGTGCTCTCCTATGTTGATGTGTGTAGTATCATAGTGCTCTCCTATGTTGATGTGTGTAGTATCATAGTGCTCTCCTATACCTATGTTGATGTGTGTAGTATCGTAGTGCTCTCCTATGTTGATGTGTGTAGTATCATAGTGCTCTCCTGTGTTGATGTGTGTAGTATCATAGTGCTCTCCTATACCTGTGTTGATGTGTGTAGTATCGTAGTGCTCTCCTATACCTGTGTTGATGTGTGTAGTATCGTAGTGCTCTCCTATGTTGATGTGTGTAGTATCATAGTGCTCTCCTATGTTGATGTGTGTAGTATCATAGTGCTCTCCTATGTTGATGTGTGTAGTATCATAGTGCTCTCCTATGTTGATGTGTGTAGTATCATAGTGCTCTCCTATACCTATGTTGATGTGTGTAGTATCGTAGTGCTCTCCTATGTTGATGTGTGTAGTATCATAGTGCTCTCCTGTGTTGATGTGTGTAGTATCATAGTGCTCTCCTATACCTGTGTTGATGTGTGTAGTATCGTAGTGCTCTCCTATACCTGTGTTGATGTGTGTAGTATCATAGTGCTCTCCTATACCTGTGTTGATGTGTGTAGTATCGTAGTGCTCTCCTATACCTATGTTGATGTGTGTAGTATCGTAGTGCTCTCCTATGTTGATGTGTGTAGTATCGTAGTGCTCTCCTGTGTTGATGTGTGTAGTATCGTAGTGCTCTCCTGTGTTGATGTGTGTAGTATCGTAGTGCTCTCCTATACCTGTGTTGATGTGTGTAGTATCGTAGTGCTCTCCTATGTTGATGTGTGTAGTATCATAGTGCTCTCCTATGTTGATGTGTGTAGTATCGTAGTGCTCTCCTATGTTGATGTGTGTAGTTTCGTAGTGCTCTCCTATGTTGATGTGTGTAGTATCGTAGTGCTCTCCTGTGTTGATGTGTGTAGTATCGTAGTGCTCTCCTATACCTATGTTGATGTGTGTAGTATCATAGTGCTCTCCTGTGTTGATGTGTGTAGTATCGTAGTGCTCTCCTATGTTGATGTGTGTAGTATCATAGTGCTCTCCTGTGTTGATGTGTGTAGTATCGTAGTGCTCTCCTGTGTTGATGTGTGTAGTATCGTAGTGCTCTCCTATGTTGATGTGTGTAGTATCATAGTGCTCTCCTGTGTTGATGTGTGTAGTATCGTAGTGCTCTCCTATGTTGATGTGTGTAGTATCGTAGTGCTCTCCTGTGTTGATGTGTGTAGTATCGTAGTGCTCTCCTGTGTTGGTGTGTGTAGTATCATAGTGCTCTCCTATGTTGATGTGTGTGTGTAGTATCGTAGTGCTCTCCTATGTTGGTGTGTGTAGTATCGTAGTGCTCTCCTATGTTGATGTGTGTAGTATCATAGTGCTCTCCTATGTTGATGTGTGTAGTATCGTAGTGCTCTCCTATGTTGATGTGTGTAGTATCGTAGTGCTCTCCTATACCTGTGTTGATGTGTGTAGTATCATAGTGCTCTCCTATGTTGATGTGTGTGTGTAGTATCGTAGTGCTCTCCTATGTTGGTGTGTGTAGTATCGTAGTGCTCTCCTATACCTGTGTTGATGTGTGTAGTATCATAGTGCTCTCCTATGTTGATGTGTGTAGTATCGTAGTGCTCTCCTATGTTGATGTGTGTAGTATCGTAGTGCTCTCCTGTGTTGATGTGTGTAGTATCGTAGTGCTCTCCTGTACCTATGGTGATGTGTGTAGTATCGTAGTGCTCTCCTATACCTGTGTTGATGTGTGTAGTATCGTAGTGCTCTCCTATGTTGATGTGTGTAGTATCGTAGTGCTCTCCTATACCTGTGTTGATGTGTGTAGTATCGTAGTGCTCTCCTATGTTGATGTGTGTAGTATCATAGTGCTCTCCTATACCTGTGTTGATGTGTGTAGTATCATAGTGCTCTCCTATGTTGATGTGTGTAGTATCGTAGTGCTCTCCTATACCTGTGTTGATGTGTGTAGTATCATAGTGCTCTCCTATACCTGTGTTGATGTGTGTAGTATCATAGTGCTCTCCTATACCTGTGTTGATGTGTGTAGTATCGTAGTGCTCTCCTATACCTGTGTTGATGTGTGTAGTATCATAGTGCTCTCCTATACCTGTGTTGATGTGTGTAGTATCATAGTGCTCTCCTATACCTGTGTTGATGTGTGTAGTATCGTAGTGCTCTCCTATACCTGTGTTGATGTGTGTAGTATCGTAGTGCTCTCCTATACCTGTGTTGATGTGTGTAGTATCATAGTGCTCTCCTATACCTGTGTTGATGTGTGTAGTATCATAGTGCTCTCCTATACCTGTGTTGATGTGTGTAGTATCATAGTGCTCTCCTATACCTGTGTTGATGTGTGTAGTATCGTAGTGCTCTCCCATACCTGTGTTGATGTGTGTAGTATCATAGTGCTCTCCTATACCTGTGTTGATGTGTGTAGTATCATAGTGCTCTCCCATACCTGTGTTGATGTGTGTAGTATCGTAGTGCTCTCCTATGTTGATGTGTGTAGTATCGTAGTGCTCTCCTATGTTGATGTGTGTAGTATCGTAGTGCTCTCCTATGTTGATGTGTGTAGTATCGTAGTGCTCTCCTATGTTGATGTGTGTAGTATCGTAGTGCTCTCCTATACCTGTGTTGATGTGTGTAGTATCGTAGTGCTCTCCTATGTTGATGTGTGTAGTATCGTAGTGCTCTCCTATGTTGATGTGTGTAGTATCATAGTGCTCTCCTGTGTTGATGTGTGTAGTATCGTAGTGCTCTCCTGTGTTGATGTGTGTAGTATCGTAGTGCTCTCCTATGTTGATGTGTGTAGTATCGTAGTGCTCTCCTATGTTGATGTGTGTAGTATCATAGTGCTCTCCTGTGTTGATGTGTGTAGTATCGTAGTGCTCTCCTATGTTGATGTGTGTAGTATCGTAGTGCTCTCCTATACCTGTGTTGATGTGTGTAGTATCGTAGTGCTCTCCTATGTTGATGTGTGTAGTATCGTAGTGCTCTCCTATACCTGTGTTGATGTGTGTAGTATCATAGTGCTCTCCTATACCTGTGTTGATGTGTGTAGTATCATAGTGCTCTCCTATACCTGTGTTGATGTGTGTAGTATCGTAGTGCTCTCCTATACCTGTGTTGATGTGTGTAGTATCATAGTGCTCTCCTATACCTGTGTTGATGTGTGTAGTATCATAGTGCTCTCCTATACCTGTGTTGATGTGTGTAGTATCGTAGTGCTCTCCTATACCTGTGTTGATGTGTGTAGTATCGTAGTGCTCTCCTATACCTGTGTTGATGTGTGTAGTATCATAGTGCTCTCCTATACCTGTGTTGATGTGTGTAGTATCATAGTGCTCTCCTATACCTGTGTTGATGTGTGTAGTATCATAGTGCTCTCCTATACCTGTGTTGATGTGTGTAGTATCGTAGTGCTCTCCCATACCTGTGTTGATGTGTGTAGTATCATAGTGCTCTCCTATACCTGTGTTGATGTGTGTAGTATCATAGTGCTCTCCCATACCTGTGTTGATGTGTGTAGTATCGTAGTGCTCTCCTATGTTGATGTGTGTAGTATCGTAGTGCTCTCCTATGTTGATGTGTGTAGTATCGTAGTGCTCTCCTATGTTGATGTGTGTAGTATCGTAGTGCTCTCCTATGTTGATATGTGTAGTATCGTAGTGCTCTCCTATACCTGTGTTGATGTGTGTAGTATCGTAGTGCTCTCCTATGTTGATGTGTGTAGTATCGTAGTGCTCTCCTATGTTGATGTGTGTAGTATCATAGTGCTCTCCTGTGTTGATGTGTGTAGTATCGTAGTGCTCTCCTGTGTTGATGTGTGTAGTATCGTAGTGCTCTCCTATGTTGATGTGTGTAGTATCGTAGTGCTCTCCTATGTTGATGTGTGTAGTATCATAGTGCTCTCCTGTGTTGATGTGTGTAGTATCGTAGTGCTCTCCTATGTTGATGTGTGTAGTATCGTAGTGCTCTCCTATACCTGTGTTGATGTGTGTAGTATCGTAGTGCTCTCCTATGTTGATGTGTGTAGTATCGTAGTGCTCTCCTATACCTGTGTTGATGTGTGTAGTATCGTAGTGCTCTCCTATGTTGATGTGTGTAGTATCGTAGTGCTCTCCTATACCTATGTTGATGTGTGTAGTATCGTAGTGCTCTCCTATACCTGTGTTGATGTGTGTAGTATCGTAGTGCTCTCCTGTGTTGATGTGTGTAGTATCATAGTGCTCTCCTATGTTGATGTGTGTAGTATCGTAGTGCTCTCCTATGTTGATGTGTGTAGTATCGTAGTGCTCTCCTATACCTATGTTGATGTGTGTAGTATCGTAGTGCTCTCCTATACCTATGTTGATGTGTGTAGTATCGTAGTGCTCTCCTATGTTGATGTGTGTAGTATCGTAGTGCTCTCCTATGTTGATGTGTGTAGTATCGTAGTGCTCTCCTATACCTGTGTTGATGTGTGTAGTATCGTAGTGCTCTCCTATACCTATGTTGATGTGTGTAGTATCGTAGTGCTCTCCTATACCTGTGTTGATGTGTGTAGTATCGTAGTGCTCTCCTATACCTGTGTTGATGTGTGTAGTATCGTAGTGCTCTCCTATGTTGATGTGTGTAGTATCGTAGTGCTCTCCTATACCTGTGTTGATGTGTGTAGTATCGTAGTGCTCTCCTATACCTATGTTGATGTGTGTAGTATCGTAGTGCTCTCCTATGTTGATGTGTGTAGTATCATAGTGCTCTCCTATGTTGATGTGTGTAGTATCGTAGTGCTCTCCTGTGTTGATGTGTGTAGTATCGTAGTGCTCTCCTGTGTTGATGTGTGTAGTATCATAGTGCTCTCCTATGTTGATGTGTGTAGTATCGTAGTGCTCTCCTGTGTTGATGTGTGTAGTATCATAGTGCTCTCCTGTGTTGATGTGTGTAGTATCATAGTGCTCTCCTGTGTTGATGTGTGTAGTATCATAGTGCTCTCCTATGTTGATGTGTGTAGTATCGTAGTGCTCTCCTGTGTTGATGTGTGTAGTATCATAGTGCTCTCCTATGTTGATGTGTGTAGTATCGTAGTGCTCTCCTATGTTGATGTGTGTAGTATCGTAGTGCTCTCCTATACCTATGTTGATGTGTGTAGTATCGTAGTGCTCTCCTATACCTATGTTGATGTGTGTAGTATCGTAGTGCTCTCCTATACCTGTGTTGATGTGTGTAGTATCGTAGTGCTCTCCTATGTTGATGTGTGTAGTATCGTAGTGCTCTCCTATACCTGTGTTGATGTGTGTAGTATCGTAGTGCTCTCCTATACCTGTGTTGATGTGTGTAGTATCGTAGTGCTCTCCTATGTTGATGTGTGTAGTATCGTAGTGCTCTCCTATACCTGTGTTGATGTGTGTAGTATCATAGTGCTCTCCTATGTTGATGTGTGTAGTATCGTAGCGCTCTCCTGTGTTGATGTGTGTAGTATCATAGTGCTCTCCTGTGTTGATGTGTGTAGTATCATAGTGCTCTCCTATGTTGATGTGTGTAGTATCGTAGTGCTCTCCTATACCTGTGTTGATGTGTGTAGTATCGTAGTGCTCTCCTATACCTATGTTGATGTGTGTAGTATCATAGTGCTCTCCTATACCTGTGTTGATGTGTGTAGTATCGTAGTGCTCTCCTATACCTATGTTGATGTGTGTAGTATCATAGTGCTCTCCTATACCTGTGTTGATGTGTGTAGTATCGTAGTGCTCTCCTATGTTGATGTGTGTAGTATCGTAGTGCTCTCCTATACCTGTGTTGATGTGTGTAGTATCGTAGTGCTCTCCTATACCTGTGTTGATGTGTGTAGTATCGTAGTGCTCTCCTATGTTGATGTGTGTAGTATCATAGTGCTCTCCTATGTTGATGTGTGTAGTATCATAGTGCTCTCCTATGTTGATGTGTGTAGTATCATAGTGCTCTCCTATGTTGATGTGTGTAGTATCGTAGTGCTCTCCTATGTTGGTGTGTGTAGTATCGTAGTGCTCTCCTATGTTGGTGTGTGTAGTATCGTAGTGCTCTCCTATGTTGATGTGTGTAGTATCGTAGTGCTCTCCTATGTTGATGTGTGTAGTATCATAGTGCTCTCCTATGTTGATGTGTGTAGTATCGTAGTGCTCTCCTATGTTGATGTGTGTAGTATCGTAGTGCTCTCCTATACCTGTGTTGATGTGTGTAGTATCGTAGTGCTCTCCTATACCTATGTTGATGTGTGTAGTATCGTAGTGCTCTCCTATGTTGATGTGTGTAGTATCGTAGTGCTCTCCTATGTTGATGTGTGTAGTATCGTAGTGCTCTCCTATGTTGATGTGTGTAGTATCGTAGTGCTCTCCTATGTTGATGTGTGTAGTATCGTAGTGCTCTCCTATACCTGTGTTGATGTGTGTAGTATCATAGTGCTCTCCTATGTTGATGTGTGTAGTATCGTAGTGCTCTCCTATACCTGTGTTGATGTGTGTAGTATCATAGTGCTCTCCTATGTTGATGTGTGTAGTATCATAGTGCTCTCCTATGTTGATGTGTGTAGTATCATAGTGCTCTCCTATGTTGATGTGTGTAGTATCATAGTGCTCTCCTATGTTGATGTGTGTAGTATCATAGTGCTCTCCTATGTTGATGTGTGTAGTATCATAGTGCTCTCCTATGTTGATGTGTGTAGTATCATAGTGCTCTCCTATGTTGATGTGTGTAGTATCATAGTGCTCTCCTATGTTGATGTGTGTAGTATCATAGTGCTCTCCTATGTTGATGTGTGTAGTATCGTAGTGCTCTCCTATACCTGTGTTGATGTGTGTAGTATCGTAGTGCTCTCCTATGTTGATGTGTGTAGTATCGTAGTGCTCTCCTATACCTGTGTTGATGTGTGTAGTATCGTAGTGCTCTCCTATGTTGATGTGTGTAGTATCATAGTGCTCTCCTATGTTGATGTGTGTAGTATCATAGTGCTCTCCTATGTTGGTGTGTGTAGTATCGTAGTGATCTCCTATACCTATGTTGATGTGTCTAGTATCATAGTGCTCTCCTATGTTGATGTGTGTAGTATCGTAGTGCTCTCCTATACCTGTGTTGATGTGTGTAGTATCGTAGTGCTCTCCTATACCTGTGTTGATGTGTGTAGTATCGTAGTGCTCTCCTATGTTGATGTGTGTAGTATCGTAGTGCTCTCCTATGTTGATGTGTGTAGTATCGTAGTGCTCTCCTATACCTGTGTTGATGTGTGTAGTATCGTAGTGCTCTCCTATGTTGATGTGTGTAGTATCATAGTGCTCTCCTATGTTGATGTGTGTAGTATCGTAGTGCTCTCCTGTGTTGATGTGTGTAGTATCATAGTGCTCTCCTATGTTGATGTGTGTAGTATCGTAGTGCTCTCCTATGTTGGTGTGTGTAGTATCGTAGTGCTCTCCTATACCTATGTTGATGTGTGTAGTATCGTAGTGCTCTCCTATGTTGGTGTGTGTAGTATCGTAGTGCTCTCCTATACCTATGTTGATGTGTGTAGTATCATAGTGCTCTCCTATGTTGATGTGTGTAGTATCGTAGTGCTCTCCTGTGTTGATGTGTGTAGTATCGTAGTGCTCTCCTGTGTTGATGTGTGTAGTATCATAGTGCTCTCCTATGTTGATGTGTGTAGTATCATAGTGCTCTCCTATGTTGATGTGTGTAGTATCGTAGTGCTCTCCTATGTTGATGTGTGTAGTATCGTAGTGCTCTCCTATGTTGATGTGTGTAGTATCGTAGTGCTCTCCTATGTTGATGTGTGTAGTATCATAGTGCTCTCCTATGTTGATGTGTGTAGTATCGTAGTGCTCTCCTATGTTGATGTGTGTAGTATCGTAGTGCTCTCCTATGTTGATGTGTGTAGTATCATAGTGCTCTCCTATACCTGTGTTGATGTGTGTAGTATCGTAGTGCTCTCCTATGTTAATGTGTGTAGTATCGTAGTGCTCTCCTATGTTGATGTGTGTAGTATCATAGTGCTCTCCTGTGTTGATGTGTGTAGTATCGTAGTGCTCTCCTATGTTGATGTGTGTAGTATCGTAGTGCTCTCCTATGTTGATGTGTGTAGTATCATAGTGCTCTCCTATGTTGGTGTGTGTAGTATCGTAGTGCTCTCCTATGTTGATGTGTGTAGTATCGTAGTGCTCTCCTATGTTGGTGTGTGTAGTATCGTAGTGCTCTCCTATACCTATGTTGATGTGTGTAGTATCGTAGTGCTCTCCTATACCTGTGTTGATGTGTGTAGTATCGTAGTGCTCTCCTATACCTATGTTGATGTGTGTAGTATCGTAGTGCTCTCCTATACCTGTGTTGATGTGTGTAGTATCGTAGTGCTCTCCTATACCTATGTTGATGTGTGTAGTATCATAGTCCTCTCCTATACCTGTGTTGATGTGTGTAGTATCGTAGTGCTCTCCTATACCTATGTTGATGTGTGTAGTATCATAGTGCTCTCCTATACCTGTGTTGATGTGTGTAGTATCATAGTGCTCTCCTATGTTGATGTGTGTAGTATCATAGTGCTCTCCTATACCTGTGTTGATGTGTGTAGTATCATAGTGCTCTCCTATACCTATGTTGATGTGTGTAGTATCATAGTGCTCTCCTATGTTGATGTGTGTAGTATCATAGTGCTCTCATATGTTGATGTGTGTAGTATCGTAGTGCTCTCCTATGTTGATGTGTGTAGTATCATAGTGCTCTCCTATGTTGATGTGTGTAGTATCATAGTGCTCTCCTATACCTGTGTTGATGTGTGTAGTATCGTAGTGCTCTCCTATACCTGTGTTGATGTGTGTAGTATCATAGTGCTCTCCTATACCTGTGTTGATGTGTGTAGTATCGTAGTGCTCTCCTATGTTGGTGTGTGTAGTATCGTAGTGCTCTCCTATGTTGATGTGTGTAGTATCGTAGTGCTCTCCTATGTTGATGTGTGTAGTATCGTAGTGCTCTCCTATGTTGATGTGTGTAGTATCGTAGTGCTCTCCTATGTTGATGTGTGTAGTATCGTAGTGCTCTCCTATGTTGATGTGTGTAGTATCGTAGTGCTCTCCTATACCTGTGTTGAAGTGTGTAGTATCGTAGTGCTCTCCTATACCTGTGTTGATGTGTGTAGTATCATAGTGCTCTCCTATGTTGATATGTGTAGAATCGTAGTGCTCTCCTATGTTGGTGTGTGTAGTATCATAGTGCTCTCCTATGTTGATGTGTGTAGTATCGTAGTGCTCTCCTATGTTGGTGTGTGTAGTATCGTAGTGCTCTCCTATACCTGTGTTGATGTGTGTAGTATCGTAGTGCTCTCCTATACCTGTGTTGATGTGTGTAGTATCGTAGTGCTCTCCTATGTTGGTGTGTGTAGTATCGTAGTGCTCTCCTATACCTGTGTTGATGTGTGTAGTATCGTAGTGCTCTCCTATACCTGTGTTGATGTGTGTAGTATCATAGTGCTCTCCTATGTTGATGTGTGTAGTATCATAGTGCTCTCCTATGTTGATGTGTGTAGTATCGTAGTGCTCTCCTATGTTGATGTGTGTAGTATCATAGTGCTCTCCTATGTTGATGTGTGTAGTATCGTAGTGCTCTCCTATGTTGATGTGTGTAGTATCGTAGTGCTCTCCTATGTTGATGTGTGTAGTATCGTAGTGCTCTCCTATACCTATGTTGATGTGTGTAGTATCATAGTGCTCTCCTATGTTGATGTGTGTAGTATCGTAGTGCTCTCCTATGTTGATGTGTGTAGTATCGTAGTGCTCTCCTATGTTGATGTGTGTAGTATCGTAGTGCTCTCCTATGTTGATGTGTGTAGTATCGTAGTGCTCTCCTATGTTGATGTGTGTAGTATCGTAGTGCTCTCCTATACCTATGTTGGTGTGTGTAGTATCGTAGTGCTCTCCTATACCTGTGTTGTTTTGTGTAGTATCATAGTGCTCTCCTATACCTATGTTGATGTGTGTAGTATCGTAGTGCTCTCCTATGTTGATGTGTGTAGTATCGTAGTGCTCTCCTATACCTATGTTGATGTGTGTAGTATCGTAGTGCTCTCCTATACCTGTGTTGATGTGTGTAGTATCGTAGTGCTCTCCTATACCTATGTTGATGTGTGTAGTATCATAGTGCTCTCCTATACCTATGTTGATGTGTGTAGTATCGTAGTGCTCTCCTATGTTGATGTGTGTAGTATCGTAGTGCTCTCCTATGTTGATGTGTGTAGTATCGTAGTGCTCTCCTGTGTTGATGTGTGTAGTATCGTAGTGCTCTCCTATGTTGATGTGTGTAGTATCGTAGTGCTCTCCTATACCTATGTTGATGTGTGTAGTATCATAGTGCTCTCCTATGTTGATGTGTGTAGTATCGTAGTGCTCTCCTATGTTGATGTGTGTAGTATCATAGTGCTCTCCTATGTTGATGTGTGTAGTATCATAGTGCTCTCCTATGTTGATGTGTGTAGTATCATAGTGCTCTCCTATGTTGATGTGTGTAGTATCGTAGTGCTCTCCTATGTTGATGTGTGTAGTATCATAGTGCTCTCCTATGTTGATGTGTGTAGTATCATAGTGCTCTCCTATGTTGATGTGTGTAGTATCATAGTGCTCTCCTATGTTGATGTGTGTAGTATCATAGTGCTCTCCTATGTTGATGTGTGTAGTATCATAGTGCTCTCCTATGTTGATGTGTGTAGTATCGTAGTGCTCTCCTATGTTGATGTGTGTAGTATCGTAGTGCTCTCCTATACCTATGTTGTGTGTAGTATCGTAGTGCTCTCCTATACCTGTGTTGATGTGTGTAGTATCATAGTGCTCTCCTATACCTATGTTGATGTGTGTAGTATCGTAGTGCTCTCCTATACCTATGTTGATGTGTGTAGTATCGTAGTGCTCTCCTATACCTGTGTTGATGTGTGTAGTATCGTAGTGCTCTCCTATACCTATGTTGATGTGTGTAGTATCATAGTCCTCTCCTATACCTGTGTTGATGTGTGTAGTATCGTAGTGCTCTCCTATACCTATGTTGATGTGTGTAGTATCATAGTGCTCTCCTATACCTGTGTTGATGTGTGTAGTATCATAGTGCTCTCCTATGTTGATGTGTGTAGTATCATAGTGCTCTCCTATACCTGTGTTGATGTGTGTAGTATCATAGTGCTCTCCTATACCTATGTTGATGTGTGTAGTATCATAGTGCTCTCCTATGTTGATGTGTGTAGTATCATAGTGCTCTCCTATGTTGATGTGTGTAGTATCGTAGTGCTCTCCTATGTTGGTGTGTGTAGTATCGTAGTGCTCTCCTATGTTGATGTGTGTAGTATCGTAGTGCTCTCCTATGTTGATGTGTGTAGTATCATAGTGCTCTCCTATGTTGATGTGTGTAGTATCATAGTGCTCTCCTATACCTGTGTTGATGTGTGTAGTATCGTAGTGCTCTCCTATACCTGTGTTGATGTGTGTAGTATCATAGTGCTCTCCTATACCTGTGTTGATGTGTGTAGTATCGTAGTGCTCTCCTATGTTGGTGTGTGTAGTATCGTAGTGCTCTCCTATGTTGATGTGTGTAGTATCGTAGTGCTCTCCTATGTTGATGTGTGTAGTATCGTAGTGCTCTCCTATGTTGATGTGTGTAGTATCGTAGTGCTCTCCTATGTTGATGTGTGTAGTATCGTAGTGCTCTCCTATGTTGATGTGTGTAGTATCGTAGTGCTCTCCTATACCTGTGTTGAAGTGTGTAGTATCGTAGTGCTCTCCTATACCTGTGTTGATGTGTGTAGTATCATAGTGCTCTCCTATGTTGATATGTGTAGTATCGTAGTGCTCTCCTATGTTGGTGTGTGTAGTATCGTAGTGCTCTCCTATGTTGGTGTGTGTAGTATCATAGTGCTCTCCTATGTTGATGTGTGTAGTATCGTAGTGCTCTCCTATGTTGGTGTGTGTAGTATCGTAGTGCTCTCCTATACCTGTGTTGATGTGTGTAGTATCGTAGTGCTCTCCTATACCTGTGTTGATGTGTGTAGTATCGTAGTGCTCTCCTATGTTGGTGTGTGTAGTATCGTAGTGCTCTCCTATACCTGTGTTGATGTGTGTAGTATCGTAGTGCTCTCCTATACCTGTGTTGATGTGTGTAGTATCATAGTGCTCTCCTATGTTGATGTGTGTAGTATCATAGTGCTCTCCTATGTTGATGTGTGTAGTATCGTAGTGCTCTCCTATGTTGATGTGTGTAGTATCGTAGTGCTCTCCTATGTTGATGTGTGTAGTATCGTAGTGCTCTCCTATGTTGATGTGTGTAGTATCGTAGTGCTCTCCTATGTTGATGTGTGTAGTATCGTAGTGCTCTCCTATACCTATGTTGATGTGTGTAGTATCATAGTGCTCTCCTATGTTGATGTGTGTAGTATCGTAGTGCTCTCCTATGTTGATGTGTGTAGTATCGTAGTGCTCTCCTATGTTGATGTGTGTAGTATCGTAGTGCTCTCCTATGTTGATGTGTGTAGTATCGTAGTGCTCTCCTATGTTGATGTGTGTAGTATCGTAGTGCTCTCCTATGTTGATGTGTGTAGTATCGTAGTGCTCTCCTATACCTATGTTGGTGTGTGTAGTATCATAGTGCTCTCCTATGTTGATGTGTGTAGTATCGTAGTGCTCTCCTATGTTGATGTGTGTAGTATCGTAGTGCTCTCCTATACCTGTGTTGATGTGTGTAGTATCGTAGTGCTCTCCTATGTTGATGTGTGTAGTATCGTAGTGCTCTCCTATGTTGATGTGTGTAGTATCGTAGTGCTCTCCTATACCTATGTTGGTGTGTGTAGTATCGTAGTGCTCTCCTATACCTGTGTTGATGTGTGTAGTATCATAGTGCTCTCCTATACCTATGTTGATGTGTGTAGTATCGTAGTGCTCTCCTATGTTGATGTGTGTAGTATCGTAGTGCTCTCCTATACCTATGTTGATGTGTGTACTATCATAGTGCTCTCCTATACCTATGTTGATGTGTGTAGTATCGTAGTGCTCTCCTATGTTGATGTGTGTAGTATCGTAGTGCTCTCCTATGTTGATGTGTGTAGTATCGTAGTGCTCTCCTATGTTGATGTGTGTAGTATCGTAGTGCTCTCCTGTGTTGATGTGTGTAGTATCGTAGTGCTCTCCTATGTTGATGTGTGTAGTATCGTAGTGCTCTCCTATACCTATGTTGATGTGTGTAGTATCATAGTGCTCTCCTATGTTGATGTGTGTAGTATCGTAGTGCTCTCCTATGTTGATGTGTGTAGTATCATAGTGCTCTCCTATGTTGATGTGTGTAGTATCATAGTGCTCTCCTATGTTGATGTGTGTAGTATCATAGTGCTCTCCTATGTTGATGTGTGTAGTATCGTAGTGCTCTCCTATGTTGATGTGTGTAGTATCATAGTGCTCTCCTATGTTGATGTGTGTAGTATCATAGTGCTCTCCTATGTTGATGTGTGTAGTATCATAGTGCTCTCCTATGTTGATGTGTGTAGTATCATAGTGCTCTCCTATGTTGATGTGTGTAGTATCATAGTGCTCTCCTATGTTGATGTGTGTAGTATCGTAGTGCTCTCCTATGTTGATGTGTGTAGTATCGTAGTGCTCTCCTATACCTATGTTGTGTGTAGTATCGTAGTGCTCTCCTATACCTGTGTTGATGTGTGTAGTATCATAGTGCTCTCCTATACCTATGTTGATGTGTGTAGTATCGTAGTGCTCTCCTATGTTGATGTGTGTAGTATCATAGTGCTCTCCTATACCTGTGTTGATGTGTGTAGTATCGTAGTGCTCTCCTATGTTGATGTGTGTAGTATCGTAGTGCTCTCCTATGTTGATGTGTGTAGTATCATAGTGCTCTCCTATACCTATGTTGTGTGTAGTATCGTAGTGCTCTCCTATACCTGTGTTGATGTGTGTAGTATCATAGTGCTCTCCTATACCTATGTTGATGTGTGTAGTATCGTAGTGCTCTCCTATGTTGATGTGTGTAGTATCATAGTGCTCTCCTATACCTGTGTTGATGTGTGTAGTATCGTAGTGCTCTCCTATGTTGATGTGTGTAGTATCGTAGTGCTCTCCTATACCTATGTTGATGTGTGTAGTATCATAGTGCTCTCCTATGTTGATGTGTGTAGTATCGTAGTGCTCTCCTATGTTGATGTGTGTAGTATCATAGTGCTCTCCTATGTTGATGTGTGTAGTATCATAGTGCTCTCCTATGTTGATGTGTGTAGTATCATAGTGCTCTCCTATACCTGTGTTGATGTGTGTAGTATCAATGTGCTCTCCTATACCTGTGTTGATGTGTGTAGTATCATAGTGCTCTCCTATGTTGATGTGTGTAGTATCGTAGTGCTCTCCTGTGTTGATGTGTGTAGTATCGTAGTGCTCTCCTATGTTGATGTGTGTAGTATCATAGTGCTCTCCTATGTTGATGTGTGTAGTATCGTAGTGCTCTCCTATGTTGATGTGTGTAGTATCGTAGTGCTCTCCTATACCTATGTTGATGTGTGAAGTATCATAGTGCTCTCCTATGTTGATGTGTGTAGTATCGTAGTGCTCTCCTATACCTATGTTGATGTGTGCAGTATCGTAGTGCTCTCCTATGTTGATGTGTGTAGTATCGTAGTGCTCTCCTATGTTGATGTGTGTAGTATCGTAGTGCTCTCCTATACCTGTGTTGATGTGTGTAGTATCGTAGTGCTCTCCTATACCTGTGTTGATGTGTGTAGTATCGTAGTGCTCTCCTGTGTTGATGTGTGTAGTATCGTAGTGCTCTCCTATACCTGTGTTGATGTGTGTAGTATCGTAGTGCTCTCCTATGTTGATGTGTGTAGTATCATAGTGCTCTCCTGTGTTGATGTGTGTAGTATCGTAGTGCTCTCCTATGTTGATGTGTGTAGTATCGTAGTGCTCTCCTATGTTGATGTGTGTAGTATCGTAGTGCTCTCCTATGTTGATGTGTGTAGTATCGTAGTGCTCTCCTGTACCTGTGTTGATGTGTGTAGTATCGTAGTGCTCTCCTATGTTGATGTGTGTAGTATCGTAGTGCTCTCCTATGTTGATGTGTGTAGTATCATAGTGCTCTCCTATGTTGATGTGTGTAGTATCGTAGTGCTCTCCTATGTTGATGTGTGTAGTATCGTAGTGCTCTCCTGTGTTGATGTGTGTAGTATCGTAGTGCTCTCCTGTGTTGATGTGTGTAGTATCGTAGTGCTCTCCTATGTTGATGTGTGTAGTATCGTAGTGCTCTCCTGTGTTGATGTGTGTAGTATCGTAGTGCTCTCCTGTGTTGATGTGTGTAGTAT